>NC_083453.1:5218848-5482959 GCF_020745735.1 Hemiscyllium ocellatum
TCCTCCAATGGGGTCAGTATTTTGACTCCGTTAAACTGCCTGAATCTCTACAGTGGGGGAACAGACCGTTTGGCCCATCGAGTCTGTATCCACCCCCTGGGGAGCATCCCACTCAGACTCTGTAACCCAACATTTTCCATGGCTGATCCACTCAGCCTGCACATCCCTGAACACTATGGGCAATTTTCCACAGCCAATCCACCCTAACCTGAACGTCTTTGGACTGTGGGAGGAAACCAGTGGAAACCCACGCAGACACGGGGAGAACGTGCAAACTCCACACAGTCAGTCACCCAAGGCAGGAATCGAACCCAGGTCCCTGGCGCTGTGAGGCAGCAGTGCTAACCACTGAGACATTGTCTGCTCAGGCAGAGCTTCAGCCAGAAAACTGTAGGCTTGGTATCCTTAAATGTTTTGGATCCAAAATCCTGGAATTCCTTACCTAAAGGCACTGTGGGTCCACCAATAGCACATGGACTGCAGCAGTTCAAGATGCATTTATTGCCCACCACTAATTATCCCCTAGACTGAGTAGTTTTGCCAGGACCATTTCAGAGGTCAACCACACTGGCTGTGGGGCTGGAGGCACATGTAGGCCCAGACTAGGTAAGGACAGCAGATTTCCTTCCCTACATGTTCCTTGAGGGCATTAATGAAACCAGATGGGTTTTAAACGACAATTAACGATGGCCACCATTAAACCAACTCTTCATTCGGTATTTTATTTGATTCAGATTTCACCATTGGCCACGGTGGGATTTGAACCCATGCCCCATAGGATTAACTTGGGTCTCTGGTCTGCACAAGAGCAATTTAGCAACTGAAGACTTTGCAAAGTTTAGAAGGTCGGGTTAGGTGTTCTCTCTCTCTCTCAAAGGAGAGAGAGCAAGGATGCACACGTTATTGATCCCAGCCGGGAGTGGGGACAGAGCTGTCCCTGGCACAAGCAGCTGGCAGGGGAAGCACACTGGCGCAGGCATGTTGACCCAGAGGGCCCGGGCAAAGAGGAGCTGGAGAATAAAATGCTTCGCACAGATTTTAAACGCTGCAACAGTGAGAGCAGGCATTGCAAGCTTTCCTTTTTGAGCGCTTCAGTCAAAATTGGCGCCATTGCGCACACAAAACCAGTGCTGTCCCGTTCCAATAGCATTCGACTCCTATTTTTATGCCGCGACCTCCCACCCAAGAATGACACAGTAGCATTGTGGTCTCGGGAGCAAAACTGACAGGAAAATAAAAATTCCGCTGGCAGATGCCAACTGAAACCAACCCTTGCCAATCGAAAGTCGGAAAATAAGAGGCATCCCACATCCTTCAGAGGTGGCATTAAAAGCTACCCTATCACTAAAGACACGGGCTCTACTCTACACGGGGCTGGTTCTGTTGTGGGATTTATACAGAAGATGTCCATTAGCCCTGGATTAAAAACACTGACCTGGCTGGTCTTCAGAGCTGTATAGTTTTGGGATGGTGGCATGTCGGATTTTGATGACAAAAAATGCCTGGTGTCCGTCTGTTTCGAGCTGCACTGGAAGATGTAAAATACACACACTGAGACCAGCAGGGGTTAACGCGTTACATACTGGACTGTCAACAGGACTCAGTTTAGACTCTCGTGACTGGCCAGTCCTGAAATCGCACAGTGCTCACTCTAACCTTATTTAAGGTTCGATCCTTATTTAAAACTGGTTCCTTGTTTTGTGACCATAGCTGAGGATTCGCGGGTTCTACAGTGTTTGATTTCTTCTTGTCACATGTCCCGAGATACAGTGAAAAGTATTGTTTTGTGTGCTATCTAGACAAACCATCCCTGACGTCAGGACCTCAGGGTAATACAACAGAATGCAGAATATAGTGTCATAGCAACAGCCTCTGGTTCTGAGTTCAAGGATATATGATTCACACATGAGGCTGGACAATTCATCCACAACTTTTAACCCTCACTAGTTTTCACCCCCTGTCCACTGCCTGGAGGAGGGTGTGTGTGTGACAGCGGAGTGTGTCACTGGGTAAAAGTCAACAGCGGGGGACTCTGCTGTTTGAGCGTGGGTACTGTGTACAATTTCATGGCTGGGCGAGAATCCATTACAAATCAGATGGATTGAGGGAACTCTCCCAAGTTGCTTTGGGGGGGGGGTGGGGAGAGCGGAAGCCCCCTAGAGGACAGGGCGATAACAAAAACGGGGTCTCTGAGCATCTCCTGTCAAAGTTAGCCCCAATCCACCCCCAAACGAGCCATCAAGGCAGGCAGCTATTAAATGTCACCCTGCCCACCACGATCTAAGCCATAGCCAGAACAGAGATGCTCAGGTAATGTCCTCAGTGACCCTGTTGCCTGTCAGCAGGATCGATCTCACAAACGTCATTTGTATTTTGTCACCCTCCTTCACTGACTGCATTTAGCTGGAGAAACAATTCCACTTGGAAGACAGCAAAATGAAGGGTTTGTAGGTTAGCCTGATCTTAGAGCAGGATAAAAGGCCAGCACAACATTGAGGCCCAGAGGGCCTGTACTGTGCTGGATTGTTCTATGTTTTAAGTTTGTATTGGGAGATTTGGCAGTCCTGAATTCTGCAGTTCATTGAGAATCTGGTCCAGATTTTATATGGAACACTGGAGAGGGGACAGCTGATCAATGGTTGGGGAGGGAAGGGTGGGAGGGGAGGTGGGGGAGGTGAGGTTCGATGGATGGTAAGCGGTGTTATGTCTGTCACCCTCCTCTCCCATAGTCTCTCCCTGGGACCCGCCAACAGTGGTAACCTCTCCCTCTGGTTGGCTCTCAGGGAGGCGGGAAAGCACAACGCGTTGGCGATGCATGAAGGCTGACAGCAAACGAGCAGCGTCTCCGCCTCCTGACACACTGCACGCAACAGGCAGAGTTTTAGCGAACGTCATTCCCAATTTCCCCACCAACTCCGCCAGAGTAAGGCCTCCTGGGAAAGACAGAGGCAAAATCCGAGGCTGAGCCATTCAAGCCTCCAGCTGCCTGAGGGAGATGTGTGTGACTCAGCTCCCTCCCTACCACGGGAGAGAAAATATGCGAAACGAAAGGAAGATCCAGCGTCGTTTTGTGCGGAAGATGGAGCAAGATCCTGGGCAACTCAGGAATAGTTGCTTCATAAATGTGCTACGTTACTCCCAGGCTACGTTATGATGATTGGTGCATGAAGATGACAGATACAATTCCAGTCTTCAGTGTGCTCACATCGGTGTTCCTCACTGGTGTCAGGTTCTGATATGCTTCTTCTAATTTTCTATGGGTTAGACCATGTAACATAGAGCACGGAGGTGGCATATTATTGAGTCAGATATCTGGAAGTTTATTGACCACAATGTATACAAATATGACCTCTCACACTTAAATATACAGTCTGGGTTAGAGCCTGAACTGTCACAGTTGTGCCTGCTCATTTGACCTACCAATGTCCCCTTCTCCTGCTCCCAACTATACAGACTTACTGTGTTCCCCAACGTAGAGTGGAAAGTATTTTTAAAACCAACCTGTTCAGGGATATTATGACACAGCTCTGGAGCAGGTGGACCTTGAACCCAGGCCTCTGGGTCCAGGGGTAGGGACCCTTACCATTACACCACAAAATCCGATCAGCTGCTTACTTTAATACTGCAAACATAGTTTACTGACTAGTTCGCTGTCTACTAATTGAATGCAGAGAGTAAGATGAAGACTCACTCTACAGTGTGATGTCAACTAGTTGCCTTAAAATGATAGTGTCTTTCTGAGCTCTATAAGACAGAGGAGATGAATTAGGTCATTCGGCCCATCGAGTCTGCTCCACCATTCAAAGAGGTCACGACGGATCCGATAATCCCCAACTACACTCTCCTGCCTTTTCCCCATCACCCCTCCATTCCCCTTCCTGATTAAACATCCCTCTGTCTCAGCCTTGAATATACTCACTGACCCAGCCCCGACAGCCCTCTGTGGGAAAGAATTCCACAGACTCACTCCCCTCTGAGAGAAGAAATTCCTCCTCATCTCTGCCTGCAATGGGTGACCCCTTATTCTGGGATTGTACCCTCTGGTCCTAGACTCTCTCCCACAAGGGGAAACAACCTCTCCACATCCCCCCTGTCAAGTCCCCCAGGGAATCTTGGATGTTTCAATAAGGTCACCTCTCTTTCTTCTAAACCCCAATGAGTCCAGGCCCAACCTCCTCAACCTCTCCTCATGGGACAGTCCCTCCATACCCGGGATCAGCCGAGTGTACCTTCTCTGGTCTGCCTCCAATGTCAGTCTGTCTTTCCTCAGGTAAGGGGACCCAAACCTGTTCACAGTATTCCCACTGTGGTCTGACCGGTGCCTTGCAAAACGTCCCGACTTTTATACTCCAATCCCTTTGGAATAAAGACCAACATTCCCTTGGCCTTCTCTATTCCCCGCTGGACTTGGATGCTAGCTTTTTGTGATTCACGGATGAGGATTCCCAAATCTCTCTGTTCTGTAGCTTTCTGCAGTCTTTCTCCATTTAAATAATATTCAGCTCCTCTATTCTTCCTGCCAAAGTGAATAACCTCACAGTTTTCCCCACATTGTTTTCCATGTGCCAAGTTTTTGCCCACTGGCCTAACCTGTCTAGATCCCTCTGCAGACTCAGTGTGTCAACCTCACCCCTTGCCTTCCCACCTATTTCTGTGTTATTCACAAACGTGGCTACGGTACATGCACTTTCCCCATCCAGTAATGGATATTGGCAATAACTGTGACCCCAGCACTGAGCCCCGTGGTACTCCCCTAGTGATAGGTGGCCATCCTGAAAATGGACCCCTTATCTCGACTCTCTGTCTTTTCTCAGTTCACCAATCCTCAAACCATGCTCATCTACTGCCCCCAACACCATGGGCTGTTATCTTATTCAGTAACCTCATGTGCAGCACCTTATCAAACAACCTTCTGAACATCCAATATATTACACTCACCACCCCCCCTTTATCTCTCCGGCTTGTGACCTCCTCAAAGAATTCCAGTAAGTTTGTCAGACATCATTTCCCCTTCCTGGAACCCTGCTGACCCTGCTTGATTACATTATGTGGAGCTAAATGCTCTGCTATGACTGCACATCCTTTACAATAGACAGGTGTTAAACAAAATGGCCTATCGTTCCCTGGAGTGCCATATGGAACTTAATAGGGACACTCTGGCCGGTCTACAACTGGAGGATTTTGCTGAGTTCCAATCATCGCACTTTAGGAAGGGGATCGCCCCAAATATTTCCAAAGTCTTGTTGGGGTGGGGGGTCAGTTAGAGGCTTGGATTGGAGAGGCTGGAGTCGAGTTCCTTGGAACGAAGGAGATTGAGGGGAGAATTGATCGAGGTTATAAGGTTTACATAAGAAAACATTATTCCTGGTACAAGGCTTAGGGGACTAAGATTTCTGGTTTTGGGCAGTGGCTGGGGAGCCAGCAGAGAGAAAAGTGAAGGAGAACTTTGTTTTTAACCCAGTGACTGGGCATGGAGGTGGTGAAAGTGGAGATGGCAACTCATTTTAAATGGAAATCAGATAAGTATGGGAGGGAAGAGGTCCACAGAGATGGGTGTGATATAATAAACTTTAGGACTCTTTAATGACTGCTCTTGGATGGAAGGAGTCCATCCATCCGGGATGAAAGAAGATACAGGGATGAGCAATAATTCTGGAATAAAGCGACAAAGACATGCTGTTACATAGGGAATTGAAAGCAACTAGCTATATGAACAAAACCATTTTGACATCTGCTCACTAACTGGCTGCAGTAGGCCAGAAGGACAAGTAACTGCACTGCTAAAGAATTGAAGGAGTTGATTGCAAGACAGGATGCGTCTTCAAGCAAAGAGTTAAGGCGAAATGTAACAAGGAACAGAGGAACGACCTCGGATAAGGAAGGAAGCTGCAGGCTCGAGGGTCCCAGAGAGAGAGATCAATATTTTGGACGGGGAAAGAATCGAAAAGGTCATCAATAATGTCACACCACAGCCCCGAAGGATGAGGAACTGAATAAGACTTCGAAGAACAACACCACATAAGGAACAAACCCTGCACATCAGAGACATACGCTGTTGGGACGCTTGACTTCCCGAAGCCTGTCCCAACATCCACAAGACACAAGTCAGGAGTGTGAGGGAATACTCCCCACTTGCCCCTGGATGGGGGCAGCTCCAATAACACTCAAGAAGCTCGACACCATCCAGGACAAAGCAGCCGCTTGATTGGCCCCACATCCACAAACATCCCCTCCCTCCTCCCACCGACGCTCAGTAACAGCAGTGTGTACCATCTACAAGATGCACTGCAGATATTCACCAAAGATCCTCAGGCAGCACCTTCCAAACCCATGACTCATCACCATCGAGAAGGACAAGGGCAGCAGATACGTGGGAACACCATCCCCTGCAAGTTCCCCACCGAGCCCCTCACCATCCTGACTTGGAAATATATCACCGTCCCTTCAGTGTCACTGGGTCAAAACCCTGGAATTCCCTCCCTCAGGGCATTGTGGGTCAACCCACAGCACATGGACTGCAGCGGGTCAAGATGGCAGCTCACCCCCACCTTCTCAAGGGAGCAACTAGGGGCGGGACAATAAATGCTGGGCCCAGCCAGTGACACCCACATTCTACATATGAATCATGCTAACATATTAACCAATCAGCTGCAGATATGGTTGACATAGGAGAATGGATTATGAGAATGTCTTGTCACAAAAAGAACTTGAAGTTAGATGCCTAAGCATGGGGGCTCAGCGGTTAGCACTGCTGCCCCACAGCGCCAGGGACCTGGGTTCAATTGCACCCTCAGGCAACTGTCTGTTTGGAGTGTGCACATTCTCCCCGTGTCTGCGTGGGTTTTCGCCCGCAGTCCAAAGATGTGCAGGTTAGGGTGGATTGGCCGTGAGAAATTATCCCATAGTGCCCAGGGATGTGCAGGTTAGGGTTGATTGGCCATGCTAAATTGTCCCATAGTGCCCAGGGATGTGTAGGTCAGGATGGATTGGCCATGCTAAGTTGTCCCGGAGTGTCCAGGGATGTGCAGGTTAGGGTGGATTGGCCATGCTAAATTGTCCCATAGAGTCCAGGGATGTGGAGGTTAGGGTGGATTGGCCATGCTAAATTGTCCCATAGTGCCCAGGGATGTGTAGGTTAGGGTGGGATTGGCCGTGCTAAATTGTCCCATAGTGCTCAGGGATGTGCAGGTTAGGGTGGATTGGCCATGCTAAATTGTCCCATAGTGTCCAGGGATGTGCAGGTTAGGGTGGATTGGCCATGCTAAATTATCCCATAGTGCCCAGGGATGTGTAGGTTAGGGTGGGATTGGCCGTGCTAAATTGTCCCATAGTGCCCAGGGATATGCAGGTTAGGGTGAATTGGCCATGCTAAATTGTCCCATTGTGCCCAGGAATGTGCAGGTTAGGGTGGATTGGCCATGCTAAATTGTCCCATCGTGCCCAGGGATGTGCAGGTTAGGGTGGATGGGCCATGCTAAATTGTCCCATAGTGTCCAGGGATGTGCAGGTTAGGGTGGATTGGCCCTGCTAAATTGTCCCATAGTGCCCAGGGATGTACAGGTTAGGGTGGATTGGCCATGCTAAATTGTCCCATAGTGCCCAGGGATGTGCAGGTTAGGGTGGATTGGCCGTCCTAAATTGTCCCATAGTGCCCAGGGATGTGCAGGTTAGGGTGGATTGGCCATGCTAAATTGTCCCATAGTGCCCAGGGATGTGCAGGTTAGGGTGGATTGGCCATGCTAAATTGTCCCATAGTGCCCAGGGATGTGCAGGTTAGGGTGGATTGGCCATGCTAAATTGTCCCATAGTGTCCAGGGATGTGCAGGTTAGGGTGGATTGGCCATGCTAAATTGTCCCATAGTACCCAGGGATGTGCAGGTTAGGGTGGATTGGCCATGCTAAATTGTCCCATTGTGCCCAGGGATGTGCAGGTGAGGGTGGATTGGCCATGCTAAATTGTCCCATCGTGCCCAGGGATGTGCAGGTTAGGGGGGATTGGCCATGATAAATTGCACTTAGTGCCCAGGGATGTGCAGATTAGGCTGGATTGGCCATGCTAAATTGTCCCATAGTGCCCAGGGATGTGCAGGTTAGGGTGGATTGGCCGTGCTAAACTGTCCCATAGTGCCCAGGGATGTGTAGGTTAGGGTGGATTGGCCATGCTAAATTGTCCCATAGTGCCCAGGGATGTACGGGTTAGGGTGGATTGGCCATGCTAAATTGTCCCATAGTGCCCAGGGATGTGCAGGTTAGGGTGGATTGGCCATGCTAAATTGTCCCATAGTGCCCAGGGATGTGCAGGTTAGGGTGGATTGGCCATGCTAAATTGTCCCATAGTGTCCAGGGATGTGCAGGTTAGGGTGGATTGGCCATGCTAAATTGTCCCATAGTGCCCAGGGATGTGCAGGTTAGGGTGGATTGGCCATGCTAAATTGTCCCATAGTGCCCAGGGATGTGCAGGTTAGGGTGGGATTGGCCATGCTAAATTGTCCCATAGTGCCCAGGGATGTGCAGGTTAGGGTGGATTGGCCATGCTAAATTGTCCCATAGTGCCCAGGGATGTGCAGGTTAGGGTGGATTGGCCGTGCTAAATTGTCCCATAGTGCCCAGGGATGTGCAGGTTAGGGTGGGATTGGCCATGAGGAAATGCAGTGTTACAGAGTATGGCAGTGGGTCTGGGTGGGATGCTCTTTGAAGGTTTCGAGTTGAGGGGCCGAATGGGGGAATTGCACGGATTGTTGATCTGCACGGCTAAATTAAATCTGTGGCTGACGGATTTAATCCCTGTTGTTTGGATGCCTGTATTGTTTGGGTGTACAATGTTCTGAGGAACAACAGATAAAGTAGCTCGGGCCAAACTTTTCCCCTCAGTCGAAGGGTTAATAATTAGGCGGCACGATATGAAGGCAAGGGACAGGAAGTGGGTATCTGGAACTCACTGCCCTAAAGGCTGCTAGAGGCAGGAACTTTCAAAATATTGAGGAACCATCAGGTAGACCTTACAGTGCAGGTTCATAGCTCCTTGAAAGTGGAGTCACAGGTGGATAGGATAGTGAAGAAGGCGTTTGACGTGCTTTCCTTTATTGGTCAGTGCATTGAGTACAGGAGTTGGGAGGCCATGTTGTGGCTGTGCAGGACATTAGTTAGGCCATTTTTGGAATACGGTTTGCAATTCTGGTCTCCCTGCTGTTGGAAGGATGTTGCGAAATTTAAAAAGGTGCAGAAAAGACTTACAAGGATGTTGCCAGGGTTGGAGGGTTTAAGCTACAGGGAGAGGCTGAACAGGCTGGGGCTGTTTTCCCTGGAGCGTCGGAGGCTGAGGGGTGACCTTATAGAGGTTTGCAAATTTATGAGGGGCATGGATAGGGTGAATAGACAAGGTCTTTTCTCTGGGATGAGAGTGTCCAAAACTAAAGGGCACAGGTTTAAAGTGAGGTGGGAATGATCCTAAGGGGCAACTTTTTCATGCAGAGGGTGGAGTGAGCTGCCAGAGGAAGTGGTGGAGGCTGGTACAATTACAGCATTTAAAAGGTATCTCGATGGGTATATGAATGGGAAGGATTTGGAGGGATATGGGCCAGGTGCTGGCAGGTGGGACGAGACTGGGTTGGGATATCTGGTCGGCATGGACGGGTTGGACCGAACAGTTGGTTTTCTATGCTATACATCTCTATGACACACCACAATATACATAGCTTTGGACCAATACTGGAAAATATTATTAAGCTGGAGAGGGTTCAGAAAAGATTTACCAGGATGTTGCCGGGAATGGAGGGTTTCATGTATAAGGAGAAGTTTGATAGGCCTGTAGTGTCCTACATTCTTCGGCCCTCGATTTTGTGCTGACTGTTTATCTTACTCGAAGATCAAACTACCCGACATTTTACTATCATCCACATGCCTGTCAGAGTCACTTAAATGTCCCGAATGTACCTGATTGTACAAAGAGTTTGGTGGGTGCGTGGAATGCACTGCCAGCAGTGGTAGTAAAGAACCTATCTCTGACATCTCCCCTATGCCTTCCTCCAATCACCTTAAAATTATGCTCCCTCCTGATAGACATTTCCACCCTGGGGGAAAAGCCTCTGGTTATCCACTGTATCTTTGCCTCTCGTCATCCTATACACCTCTCTCAAGTCATCTCTCATCCTTCTTCACTCAAATAGGAAAAGCCCTGGCTCCCTTAACCTTTCTACATAAGACCTGCCCTCCAGCCCAGGCAGCATCCTGGTAAGTCTCCTTTGTACCCTCTCTAAACCTTCCAGATCCTTCCTATAACGAGGTGACCAGAACTGAACACTATATTCCAAGTGTGGTCTAACCAGGGCTTTATAGAGCTGCAGCATAACCTCGAGGCTCTTAAACTCAATCCCCCTGCTAATGAAAGCCAACACACCACACACCTTCTTAACAACTGAGGTGGCAACTTTGAGGGATCTCTGGACATGGACCCCAAATTCCCACCGTGCCTCCACACTGCCAAGAATCCTGCCTTTCACCCGGTAATCGTCATTCAAATTCCACCTTCCAAAATGAATCACTTCACACTTTTCCAGGTTGAACTCCATCAGCCCAGCTCTGCATCCTGTCAATGTCCCGTCGCAACCTACAACAGCTCTCCACGCTATCATCACTCCATCAACCTTCGGGCCAACGGCAAACTTACTAACCCAACCTTCCACTTCAATGGAATGGCTCATCTTCATTTCGAATCCCAATAGTGCAAAAGCAGGCCATTCAGCTCACTGAGTCTGCACTGAAGAGCATCCCACTCAGATCCAGCCCCCTGCCTTGTCACCTTACATTTCCATGGCTAACTCACCTGACATGCACATCCCTGGGCACTATGGGAAAATTTAGCATGACCAATCCACCCTAACCTATGTATCCCTGGGAACTATGGGACAATTTAGCATGGCCAATCCACCCTAACCTGCACATCCCTGGGCACTATGGGACAATTTAGCATGGCCAATCCACCCTAACCTGCACATCCCTGGGCACTATGGGACAATTTAGCATGGCCAATCCACCCTAACCTGCACATCCCTGGGCACTATGGGACAATTTAGCATGGCCAATCCACCCTAACCAGCACACCCCTGGGCACTATGGGACAATTTAGCACGGCCAATCCACCCTAACCTGCACACCCCTGGGCACTATGGGACAACTTAGCATGGCCAATCCAACCTAACCTGCACATCCCTGGACACTATGGGACAATTTAGCAGGGCCAATCCACCCTAACCTGCACACCCCTGGGCACTATGGGACAACTTAGCACGGCCAATCCACCCTAACCTGCACATCCCTGGGCACTATGGGACAATTAAGCACGGCCAATCCACCCTAACCTGCACATCCCTGGGCACTATGGGACAATTAAGCACGGCCAATCCACCCTAACCTGCATATCCCTGGGCACTATGGGACAATTTAGCATGGCCAATCCACCCTAACCTGCACATCCCTGGGCACTATGGGACAGTTTAGCATGGCCAATCCACCCTAACCAGCACATCCCTGGGCACTATGGGACAATTTAACACGGCCAATCCACCCTAACCTGCACATCCCTGGGCACTATGGGACAATTTAGCACGGTCAATCCACCCTAACCTGCACATCCCTGGGCACTATGGGACAATTTAGCATGGCCAATCCACCCGAACCTCAACATCCCTGGACACTATGGGACAATGTATCATGGCCAATCCGCCCTAATGTTCACATCCCTGGGCACTATGGGATAATTTAGCATGGCCAATCCACCCTAACCTGCACATCCCTGGGCACTATGGGACAATTTAGCATGGCCAATCCACCCTAACCTGCACATCCCTGGGCACTATGGGATAATTTAGCATGGCCAATCCTCCCTAACCTGCACATCCCTGGGCACCATGGGACAATTTAGCATGGCCAATCCACCCTAACCTGCACATCCCTGGGCACTATGGGACAATTTAGCATAGCCAATCCTCCCTAACCTGCACATCCCTGGGCACTATGGGACAATTTAGCATGGCCAATCCACCCGAACCTACACATCCCTGGGCACTATGGTACAATTTAGCATGGCCAATCCACCCTAACCTGCACATCCCTGGGCACTAAGGGGCAATTTAGCATGACCAATCCACCCTAACCTGCACATCCCTGGGCACTATGGGACAATTTAGCATGACCAATCCACCCGAACCTACACATCCCTGGACACTATGGTACAATTTAGCATGGCCAATCCACCCTAACCTGCACATCCCTGGGCACTAAGGAGCAATTTAGCATGACCAATCCACCCTAACCTGCACATCCCTGGGCACTATGGGACAATTTAGCATGACCAATCCACCCGAACCTACACATCCCTGGACACTATGGTACAATTTAGCATGGCCAATCCACCCTAACCTGCACATCCCTGGGCACTATGGGACAATTTAGCATGGCCAATCCTCCCTAACCTGTACATCCTTGGACTGAGACAGAAAACCGGAGCACCCGGAGGAAACCCACGCAGACACGGGGAGAATGTGCAAACTCCACACAGTCAGTCACCTGAGGCTGGAATCGAACCTGGGTCCCTGGTGCTGTGAGGCAGCAGTGCTAACCACTGAGCCACCGTGCCACCCACACCCCTGCCTCTACCCAGGTAACAGGCATCCAGCTCAGACAAATCCTTTGGTTGGAAGCAGCAATGAGACTGTGTCCTGTTGCCGTTTTGACATAGGCATAACAAACGTCTCCAAATCTACCTCGTTCTCTCACTGGCTGTATGGTTCGACTCTGAGTGCACCTGGAGGGCAGGTAAACACACCCTTTCTTTCAGCCATTTCCCATCATGCATTTTAGCCATCAACAAATTCTTAATTTCCAACATCTACGTTTCGACGGCCATTTTCTGCGACCGTGTTATTTCCAAAAACAACAGAACCGGGGCCCCGAGGGTTGCACACTTTTCACAGCCTTTCATTTCGAGAGATGCCTTGCCAACACGCAGCTCCCCCCCCCACCCGAGCCAACATTTTGTTATCGGAGCATAATTAAATCTCCTTCCAAACCCTCCCACCCTGGATGTAAACTCTTCTACCATCCAGAAGGTACAAAAGTGTAAACACACAGAGCAGCAGACTCAAGGACAGCTTCTTCCCCACTGTTATTAGACTCCTGACCAGACCACTCAAATTTCAAATCTAATGTTCATCTCGCTCATTGCATTGTATTCCTCACTCCGTTCTGTTACCCTAATGCAGTTTGTATGGTACGATCTGCCTGTACTGCACGCAAAACTAAACTTCTCACTGTACCGAGGTGCATGTGACAATAATACATCAAATCAGATATATAATGAAACGTAATGAAGAACACATGGCTGAAATTCCACATGCATAATGCATAAGACCATAAGAGATAGGAGTGGAAGTAAGGCCATTCGGCCCATCGAGTCCACTCCGCCATTCAATCATGGCTGATGGGCATTTCAACTCCACCTACCCGCATTCTCCCCGTAGCCCTTAATTCCTCGAGACAACAAGAATCTATCAATCCCTGTCTTGAAGACATTTAGCGTCCCGGCCTCCACTGCACTCTGCGGCAATGAATTCCACAGGCCCACCACTCTCTGGCTGAAGAAATGTCTCCGCATTTCTGATTGGGTGGCACAGTGGCTCGCAGTGCCAGGGCCCTGGGTTTGGTTCCCGCCTCACCTGAGTGTCTGTCTGTGTGGAGTTTGCACATTCTCGCAGTGTTTGTGTGGGTTTCAAACATGTGCAGGTTAGGGTGAATTGACCATGCTAGGTTGCCCATGGGTGTTAGGTGCATTAGTCAGGGGGAAAATGGGTCTGGGTGGGTTACTCTTCAGAGGGTCGGTGTGGACTTACCACACTGTAGGGAATCTCATCTTTCAAAACAAAAGTCACAACGCAACAGGTCATGAATGTGTCAATGGGAAAGGAGCTGGATAACCTCCCAATAAGGAACGATGAATGAGTAATCATGCATGAACAACAAGCAGAGCCCATCAATAAAAGAAGGGGGTTTCGGTCTCACCAGTTCAAAATAGCTTTTGCAAATCCTTTTAGCTGCCATTCAGGTTTAAACGTTAATCTCATGACTGGAAATTCCATAATCAAGGCATTGCACAGGACCAAAATCTCCTGGAAGTCATCAACCGTTACCCACGTAAGGAGAATTGTCTGCGATTAGTTCCCAATTTACCTGACTTCACAGAAAGCACAGCCTAGGTTTCAGCACCGAACAGGACTTTGTATTTATTCTAAGTAATTATAGCTACAGATATAAAACTCTGGCAGACAAACTCAACGGAAAGCCTAATCGCCTTATAAACATTCCTTTGCGCACACACGAAATGTTTTGGAAAATAGTTTATTGGGGGAGTTAGGAAAAAAATGGGATACAAACAGAAATTGCAGCATCTGTGGGAAGAAAGCAGAATCCTGTGATTCTTCATCAGATCTCCAGCATCCGCAATTTGTGTGCTTTATTACAGAAACAGGTTTTCTTCGGATAGCCAGACCCTTGGTGTTCATTCTCTGGAAGTTACCACCGGTTTGTAAGAAACACAAAGTGACTGGTTCACTTGAAACACATCTCTGACTTATCATCTCAAACATCACAGCTCACAGTAATCGCTGCAGCGAGTGACTGGCTTTCTTTTTCATGCTGCAGAGAATCCCCGACAGTTTGGAAACAGGCCCTTCGGCCCAACAACTCCACACTGACCGTCTGAAGAGTTACCCACCCAGACCTATTCCCCTACATTCCTCCCTGACAAATGCACCTAACCTGCACATCCCTGGGCACTATGGGACAATTTAGCATGGCCAATCCACCCTAACCTGCACATCCCTGGGCACTATGGGACAATTTAGCATGGCCAATCCACCCTAACCTGCACATCCCTGGGCACTATGGGACAATTTAGCATGGCCAATCCACCCTAACCTGCACATCCCTGGGCACTATGGGACAATTTAGCACGGCCAATCCACCCTAACCTGCACATCCCTGGACACTATGGGACAATTTAGCATGGCCAATCCACCCATACCTACACATCCTTGGGCACTATGGGACAATTTAGCATGGCCAATCCACCCTAACCTACACATCCCTGGGCACTATGGGACAATTTAGCACGGCCAATCCACCCTAACCTGCACATCCCTGGACAGGATGGGACAATTTGTATGGTCAATCCACCCTAACCTGCACATCCCTGGGCACTAGGGGACAGTTTAGCATGGTCAATCCACCCTAACCTGCACATCCCTGGGCACTATGGGACAGTTTAGCATGGCCAATCCATCCTAACCTGCACATCCCTGGGCACTAGGGGACAATTTCCCATGGCCAATCCGCCCTAACCTACATATCCCTGAGCACTATGGGACAATGTAGCATGGCCAATCCATCTGATCTGCACGTCTTTGGGTTGTGGGAGGAAACCGGAGCACCTGGAGGAAACCCACAGAGACACAGGGAGAATGTGCAAACTCCACACAGACAGATACCCGAGGCTGGGATCGAACCCGTGTCCCTGGTGCTGTGAGGCAGCAGTGCCAACCACTGAGCCACTGTGCCACTCTTATAAAAGGAGCTTTTTTACTTCAGAGAACAGGCAACTTTGCTGGGAAGAACAACTACGCATTCTCTGTCTGTGGCATATGTACGTCTGTCGTTCTCTCTCTCCTTTGTTTCCAGTTCTAAACTGCTCAGTTAGCTGAGAACCAGTCAGCTTCACTTGTAAACAGCTCCCCAGCTCCTGACTCTCTGCCCATTGTAAAAAACCCCAGCCTCAAAATCAGAGTTCACAACAGGTCACAATCTCCGCATCCGTGAATTTATGCTGGCATCAAACCAGCCGCAAGTGGGCCTGTATCTGTGTGGTATTCCCAGAAGACTACAAAATAAACAGTGGGAAAACTTAACACTCCCATCATCTCCTTTGTTGCTGGATGCCTGGACTGCTGTTTCGACAGCAGCCACTGCCTCGTCAGTGGCGCTGCTGAGCAGAGGATCTCCTGGGGCCTGATTCCAGGGGGAGGTCCTACTGGCATCTGCAGAATTGTCCAACTGCCAGAAGTTGGGCCTGCTTCAGAAGGGGCAGCTCAGGCCCCGTTGCCAATGGAGATTCCGGCCCACATGTGAAGCCTCAATTGGAGAGCTCTTTGGCCACCAAGCTCGTGATCTCACCTCAGGAGATTTGCGCTGACGACAGACCCCACACAATACTCATCTTTCAGGGGTTTCTCAAGGCTGAAAGGAGGCTAACTCACGAGATATGCCAAGGCCTGCTGTTAGCACAGCATATCGCGTCCACTCCTGCACAACTGTGGAAAATTAGATCAAAGCCTCTGCAAAGAAAGTGTAGTGAAGGGGACTTTTTTTTGCTCTAAAGTGACCTTTGCAGTTGCGAGAGAGACTAAAAGGAGGAGGTCAGAGGTATGAAACAAAGATAAGAAGGAATGCAACAGCAAATTCTGACAAAAAGCCCTACCTTTGCCCAAGAGGGTGTGGTTTGAATTTGCTATCACAAGGAATGGTTATGGTGAATAGCATGGATGCATTTAACCAGATAAACACATGAGGGAGAAAGGTACTGAAGGATATGTGAGCTAGGTTAGGTGAGGTATGATAAGAGGAGGCACACATAATCTCGGCTCCAAATGACCTTTGTTTACAATGAATTCTTTCATGGGGCAAACCGGTCATTATTACCCATCATTAATTGCCCCTTGAACTGAGTGGCTCTCTGAGCTATTTGACGGTAGTTAAGAGTCAGCCATATTGGCTGTGGGTCTGGAGTCACGTGTAGGCCCAGACCAGGGAAGGGTGGCAGATGCCCTTCCCGAAAAGGACATTAGTGACCCCGATGTGTGTGTTATAAATATCAATGGTCAACATTACCAAAGTAGTTTTTGATTCCTGATTTATTGAATTTCAATTCCACCAGCTGCCGGAGTAGGAAATGAAGCCAGCTCCCCCAGCGTATCAGCCTGGGCCTCTGGATTACCAGTGCAATGACACCACAATGCCCCCCATCTCTTTCTGTGCTGTCAACTGTATAGAAGGTTAAGCAAAGAGTCTCCAACATTTTCGGAGCGAAGTCAGACAGCAGAAAAAAAATCTAGTACAGACCTAAAATACTTCAGACATGGCACTGTTATAGCGATAAACAGCATGGAAACAGGCCCTTTGGTCCAACTTGTCCATGCTGACTGGATGTCCTGAATTCATCTAGTCCCATTTGCCAGCACCCGGCCCATATCCCTCCAAACCCTTCCTATTCATATACCCATCCAGAAGCCTTTTAAATGCTATAACTGTACCAGCCTCCACCACTTCCTCTGGCAGCTCATTCCATACACATACCACCCTCTGTGTGAAAAAGTTACCCCTCAGGTCTCTTTTATACCTTTCCCCTCTCACCTATGCCCTCTAGATTTGGACTGTTCCACCCCAGGGAAAAGGATATTTACCCCATCCATGCCCCTCATCTTGTAATAAACCTCTCAGGTCGCCCCTCAGCCTCAGACACTACAGGGGAGATAGCCCCAGTCTATTCAGCCTCATTCTACAGCTCAAACCTCCCAGCAAACCGTTGCAAATCTTTTCTGTTCAATGCGTTTATACTTTGACATGCTGCCCATTCCCTATAAAGGCAAATTTATGAGGAAGAAATATCTTCTGTCTGACTTCAGAATGGCTATTTGCTAATCAACCAATCCAAAGATGCTGGGACCGACCTCTGAAGCAGGTGGGACTTGAACTCAGGGCTGCTCCTTCAGAGGTAGGGATGCTACCACCAAACCATAAGATCCCCACTTAGCTTCAGATTAAACCATCCCCTCCACTGAGCAGGTCTCTTAATGGAGTAGGCCATGTTAAACACAGCATAACCATGCTCAAGACTGCAGATTACAAAGTCATACACGGAAACCGGCCCTTCGGCCCAACCAGTCCATGCTGACCCTCATCCCATACCAAACTAATCCCACTTGCCTGCTCCTGGCCCATATCCCTCCAAACCTTTCCTATTCCTGTACTTATCCAAATATCTTTTAATCTTGTAACTATACTGCATCCACCACTTCCTCAGGAAGTTCATTTCACACATTAACCACTCTCAGTGTTCAAAAATTGAAAAAAATCTTTCTCCTCTCACCTTAAAAATCTGACCTCGAGCCTTGAGATCCCCCACCCTAGGGAAGAGACACCTACCATTAACCCTACCTATACCCCCCCGTGATTTTTAAATCTCTGTAAGGTCACCCCTCAACCTCCTCCGCTCCAGTGAAAAACGTCCCAGCCTAATCTCCAGTTTAGTGATACAGTGACCAGCAGTATCGATTTCAGGTTTTGGTCACCTTGCTATAGGAAGGATGTTATTAAACTGGAAGGAGTGCAGAAGGAATTTACAACCATGTTACCAAGACTCAAGGGTCTGAGTTATAGGGAGAGGTCGGACAAGCTCGGACTTTTTTCTTTGACAGAGTAGGGGACTGAGGGTGGACTTTATAGAGCTGTATATGACCATGAGAGACATGGGTAGGGTGAATGCACTCAGTTTTTTTCCCCCAGGGTTGGGGAATCGAGGACGAGAGGGCATCAGTTTAAGGTTAGAGGGGAAAGATTAAAAGGAAACCTGAGGGGCAATGTTTTTTTTTCACACAGAGGGTGTTACGCATATGGAATGAGCTGCCAGCAGAAGTGGTTGAGGCGGGTACATTAACAACATTTAAAAGGCCTTTGGACAAATACATGGGATCGGAAAGGATTAGAAGGATATGGGCCAAGTGCAGGGAAATGGGATTCGTGTGGATGGACAGTTTGGTCGGCATGGACCAGTTTGGGTCAAAGGGCTTGTCTCCGTGCTGTCGGACTCTATGACTGGACACTGTATTCCAGAAGAGGCCTCACCCACATCCTCTCCCACCCCGACACGACGCGCTAACTCCTGTACTCAAAAGCAATGAAGGCAAGCGTTCTAAGCAAATAAAAAAAGAAAATCACCACAGAAAAGATACAATGGTAGCAATAGTCTGCCAGCCTCCTCCCCACGCCCCCTTTGACTCTATTCGTGGCCTACATTGTTAGGTAACGTTCCCCTCCCTCCCTGGTCATGTGACGGTGCAGCCACGTACCTGTGTCGGCCGTGTTGGGGTTGAAGATGGTGTTGCTGTAGGTGACGAACTGCAGTTGCCGGTTGAGGTTGTCGAGGCGAGAGCTCGACAGGGACATGTGCACCTGCCCGTCGCCTCGGATCGTCACCTCGTCCACCTCCGCCGCCACGTCAAAGGTGCCCAGCGTCGCCGTCAGGTTGACCTGTGGAGTTCAAGAGATGGGTGTGAGCAGAAATCGGGCAACCAAGGCCGGTTGGTTTAATGTGAGGCGGAAACAAGTCAACGGGTGAACTCTGGGTGTTGGGGGTCCGTTAAGGAGAGAGCCAGCAGAGATCTGTGAGAGGCAGCTCAGGTCAATTTGGGTGTCCTGACCAAGTAACAGGCCAAGGGACTGTCAGATCTCTGTTGGAGAACGTCAGTGACAGACGCATTTTAACGCGGAGATGGGGTGAGCTGATGCATTCGGACAGACGGGTAATGACCACTTAATTACAGAGTTTGGAACAGAGGGACCTGGTGAGGGGGGGGGCAGAGATCTTTGAACATATTGAGAGGATGGTTATTGGAGGTCTACACCCTAGGAGAAGGGATTGGGTCAATTGGGCCCGCATCAGTGTCGAAGGATGAGAGGGAATCCAATTAAAGTGCGCACAATCCTAACTGGGCTGGACAGGCCGGAATGCGGGGAGCATGTTATCCCCTGGTTGGGTCCAAAACCGGGAGTCGCAGTCACGGGGTAGGCAATTTCGGACTGGGGTTGCGGAGGCATTCCTTCGCTCCGAGGGTTGGGATTCTGTGGAAATCTCATCCACAGAAAGCTGCAGAGGTCAAGCCACTGGAACAACAACAACAAAAAAAAAAGAGATAGATAGGTGTTTATATTTTGGAAGGCGTGGAGGGGTGATGGCGAGAAAGTGGGAATATGAGATCGAGATAGGAGGATCAGCCCAGGTCAGGCTTGGATGACCCGCTTTTAACCCCAGTTTCTATGTCCCCGAAGCTGACGGGATCTTGGGCTTCAGAAAGGCAGACGTGGAGTACAGAAGCAAGGAATGATACAAGACCGTAACCAAGCTCTGGTTAGACGGCAACTGGAGTTTTGCGTCCAGTTCAGAATGAAGGCAAGAGCAAAGAAATGTCTGCCAATCTCAATCCAAGATGGTCATCCCCTTACCCTGAGACTATCCTCAGGTGTTCCAGATTCCCTAGTCAATGCTGGGGGGAAATGGGGGTGGGAATGACCTCTCAGGAGTGACCCTGTTGTAGAAACATAGAAAACAGATGCAGAAATAGGCCATTCAGCCCCTCGAGCTTGATGTGCCATTCAATACGATCATGGCTGACCCTGGATCTCAAAGCCGTTCTCTTGCCCCCCAAGGGCTTTGACACCGTTCGGCCTGGAGGACTCGATTCCCCTCTGAAGTCTCCGCAGTGATTTGGTCTCATCTCAGTCCGAAGTGGGTGAACGCAAATCCTGAGACCGCGGCCTCTCGTTCTGGATGGGGGATTCTCATCTGCACCTCTAAGCTTCACCCAAAGGGTTGTGAATCTGTGGAACTCCCCGCCCAGTTAAGGCCACCTTGTTGAAGGTTTTGAAAGGCGACGATAGGTAGATTTTTGAATGAAGGGTTATGGTAAGCGAGCAGGTAAATGCAACTGAGGCCACAATAGGATCAGCCGTGCTTGTATTGAATGGCAGAACAGGCTTGAAGGGGCCAAATGGCCTACTCCTGCTCCTAGTTCTCCTGCTCTCATTCTGACCATCCCAGTCAGAATTTTAACAAGACCGCCTCTCGAACTGGGGGGGGCGGGGCTCAGTGGTTCGCGCTGCTGCCTCCCAGCACCAGGGATCTGGGCTCAGTTCCAGCCTCAGACGACTGTCTGTGTGGAGTTTGCACGTTCTCCCCCGTGTCTGCGTGGGTTCGGCAAACCGACTGGGGTTTTGTATTGAGGCTGGAACTAATAGAACAGATAAGGGGGACCCGAGTAGCAATTAACCCAAAGGTGCGCATTGTAGGAATGAGGAGCACATAAACGGGCTTCCAGGCAACTTAGATAAGTTGAGCGGGTGGGTAAATATGTACAGCAGAGGTTTCCCACTTGCACAAGACAAACAGAACAGCAGAGTATGATTTAAGTGGCAATAGACTGGTATGTGCCAGTGTACATAGAACAGTACAGGCCCTTCAGCCCTCGATGTTGTGCCAACCTTTTAGCCTACTATGAAAATCCACATACACCACATCCACTAGGTTCCCCCTTATCTGTTCTATTAGTTACAGGCCAGCTAACCTGCACTGTTCCATTTTTATCCATACATTTATCCAACAGCCATTTAAATGCCCTTAAAGTTGGTGAGTCTACTACTGTCACAGGCAGTGCGCTCCACGCCCCTACTACTCTGAGTAAAGACACTACCTCCGATATCTGTCCTGTATCTATCACCCCTGAATTTAAAGCTATGTCCCCTTGTGCTAGCCATCACCATCTGAGGAAAAAGGCTCTCACTGTCCACTCTATCTAACCCTATGATTATCTTGTATGTCTCAATTAAGTCACCTCTCAACATTCTTCTCTCTCATGAAAACAGCTTCAAATCCCTCAGCCTTTCCTCTTAAGGCCTACCCTCCATACCAGGCAACATCCTGGTAAATCTCCTCTGCACCTTTTCCAAAGCTTCCACATCCTCCCTATAATGCCGTGACCAGAACTATACACAATACTCCAAGTGCAGCTGCACCAGAGTTTTGTCCAGCTGCAGCATAACCTCATGGTTCCGAAACTCCAATCCCTCTACCAATAAAACCTAACACACTGTATGCTTCCTTAACAACCCTATCAACCTGGGTGGCAACTTTCCGGGATCTATGTATGTAGACGCAGAGATCTCTTTGCTCATCTACACTACCGAGGATCTTACCATGACCCCAGTATTCCTTATTCCTGTTGCTCCTTCCAAAGTGAATCACCTCACCCTTTTCCGCATTAAACTCCATTTGCCACTTCTCAGCCTAGCTCTGCAGCTTATCTATGTCCCTCTGTAACCTGCAATATCTTTCCACACTGTCCACAACTCCACTAACCTTAGTATCATTCGCAAATTTACTAACCCATCCTTCTACGCCCTCATCCAGGTCATTTATAAAAATGACAAACAGCAGTGGCCCCAAAACAGATCCTTATGGTACACTGCTCATACCAGAACTCCAGGATGAACGTTTCCCATCAACCACCACCCTCTGTCTTCTTTTAGCTAGCCAATTTCTGATCCAAACTGCCACATCACCCTCAATCCCATGTCTCTGTATTTTGTGCAATAGCCTACCATGGGGAATCTTGTTAAATCCCTTACTGAAATCCATATACCCCACATCAACCGCTTTACCCTCATCCACCTGTTTGGTCACCATCTCAAAGAACTCAGTAAGGTTTGTGAGGCATGACCTACCCTTCACAAAACCATGCTGACTATCCCTAATCAACATATTCCAATTGAGATGATTATAAATCCTATCTTTTGGGTGGCACGGTGGCACCGTGGTTAGCACTGCTGCCTCACAACACCAGAGACCCGGGTTCAATTCCCGCCTCAGGCGACTGTCTGTGTGGAGTTTGTACATTCTCCCAGTGTCTGCGTGGGTTTCCTCCGGGTGCTCCGGTTTCCTCCCACAGTCCAAAATGTTCAGGTCAGGTGAATTGGCCATGCTAAATTGCCCGTAGTGTTAGGTGCAGGGGTATATGTAGGGGAATGGGTCTGTGTGGGTGCACTTCGGCGGGTCGGTGTGGACTTGTTGGGCCGAAGGGCCTGTTTCCACATTGTACGTAATCTAATCATAACCTTTTCCAACACTTTATCCACACCTGAAGTAAGGCTCACTGGTCTATAATTACCAGTGTTATCTGTACTCCCCTTCTTGAACAAGGGAATAACATTTGCTATCCTCCAGTCTTCTGGCACTGTTCCTGGAGACAATGATGGTATAAAGATCAAAGTCAAAGGCTCTGCAATCTCCTCCCTGGCTTCCCAGAAAAACCTGGGATAAATCCCATTCAGCCCAGGGGACTGGGCCAGTTTATTACAAACAACAATTGCTGATAATTTCGTTTTTCCCACAAAAGACATTGGCTTCTCCAGGATTTCTGGGAAATTCTTCATATCATTTTTCGGAGAAGATTAAAGTAGTTGTTAAACAGTTCGGAATCAAATCTACCTCTGGGAGAGGCCCGCGCCTTCTGCGAAACGTCAGACAATATTGATCCAGGTGACTAAGTCTCTCACCACAGCACAATCCTCTTATCTCGAGGATTGCTCGCATGAACCTTGGCTGTCCCACCCCCCGATACACGTAAATCCCTCCTTAGATACAGAGATCAGAATGTGGTCCCTGTCCCACCCCCCGATACAAGTAGATCCCTCCTTAGATACAGAGATCAGAATGTGGTCCCTGTCCCACCCCCCGATACAAGTAGATCCCTCCTTAGGTACAGAGATCAGAATGTGGTCCCTGTCCCACCCCCCGATACAAGTAGATCCCTCCTTAGGTACAGAGATCAGAATGTGGTCCCTGTCCCACCCCCCGATACAAGTAGATCCCTCCTTAGGTACAGAGATCAGAATGTGGTCCCTGTCCCACCCCCCGATACAAGTAGATCCCTCCTTAGGTACAGAGATCAGAACGTGGTCCCTGTCCCACCCCCCGATACAAGTAGATCCCTCCTTAGGTACAGAGATCAGAATGTGGTCCCTGTCCCACCCCCCGATACAAGTAGATCCCTCCTTAGGTACAGAGATCAGAATGTGGTCCCTGTCCCACCCCCCGATACAAGTAGATCCCTCCTTAGGTACAGAGATCAGAATGTGGTCCCTGTCCCACCCCCCGATACAAGTAGATCCCTCCTTAGGTACAGAGATCAGAACGTGGTCCCTGTCCCACCCCCCGATACAAGTAGATCCCTCCTTAGGTACAGAGATCAGAACGTGGTCCCTGTCCCACCCCCCGATACAAGTAGATCCCTCCTTAGGTACAGAGATCAGAACGTGGTCCCTGTCCCACCCCCTGATACAAGTAGATCCCTCCTTAGACACAGAGATCAGAACGTGGTCCCTGTCCCACCCCCCGATACAAGTAGATCCCTCCTTAGACACAGAGATCAGAACGTGGTCCCTGTCCCACCCCCCGATACAAGTAGATCCTTCCTTAGACACAGAGATCAGAATGTGGTCCCTGTCCCAAACCCGATACAAGTAGATCCCTCCTTAGACACAGAGATCAGAACGTGGTCCCCGTCCCACCCCCCGATACAAGTAGATCCCTCCTTAGATACAGAGATCAGAATGTGGTCCCTGTCCCATCTCTGATACAAGTAGATCCCTCCTTAGACACAGAGATCAGAACGTGGTCCCTGTCCCACCCCCCGATACAAGTAGATCCCTCCTTAGACACAGAGATCAGAATGTGGTCCCTGTCCCACCCCCGATACAAGTAGATCCCTCCTTAGATACAGAGATCAGAATGTGGTCCCTGTCCCACCCCCGATACAAGTAGATCCCTCCTTAGGTACAGACAGATCAGAATGTGGTCCCTGTCCCACCCCCCGATACACGTAAATCCCTCCTTAGATACAGAGATCAGAATGTGGTCCCTGTCCCAAACCCGATACAAGTAGATCCCTCCTTAGACACAGAGATCAGAATGTGGTCCCTGTCCCACCCCCGATACAAGTAGATCCCTCCTTAGATACAGAGATCAGAATGTGGTCCCTGTCCCACCCCCGATACAAGTAGATCCCTCCTTAGATACAGAGATCAGAACGTGGTCCCTGTCCCAAACCTGATACAAGTAGATCCCTCCTTAGATACAGAGATCAGAATGTGATCCCTGTCCCAACCCCCGATAAAAGTAGATCCCTCCTTAGACACAGAGATCAGAATGTGGTCCCTGCCCACCCCCCGATACAAGTAGATCCCTCCTTAGACACAGAGATCAGAACGTGGTCCCTGTCCCAAACCCGATACAAGTAGATCCCTCCTTAGGTACAGAGATCAGAATGTGGTCCCTGTCCCACCGCCCGATACAAGTAGATCCCTCCTTAGGTACAGAGATCAGAATGTGGTCCCTGTCCCACCCCCCGATACAAGTAGATCCCTCCTTAGGTACAGAGATCAGAACGTGGTCCCTGTCCCACCCCCTGATACAAGTAGATCCCTCCTTAGACACAGAGATCAGAATGTGGTCCCTGTCCCACCCCCCGATACAAGTAGATCCCTCCTTAGACACAGAGATCAGAACGTGGTCCCTGTCCCACCCCCCGATACAAGTAGATCCTTCCTTAGACACAGAGATCAGAATGTGGTCCCTGTCCCAAACCTGATACAAGTAGATCCCTCCTTAGACACAGAGATCAGAATGTGGTCCCTGTCCCACCGCCCGATACAAGTAGATCCCTCCTTAGGTACAGAGATCAGAATGTGGTCCCTGTCCCACCCCCCGATACAAGTAGATCCCTCCTTAGGTACAGAGATCAGAACGTGGTCCCTGTCCCACCCCCCCGATACAAGTAGATCCCTCCTTAGACACAGAGATCAGAATGTGGTCCCTGTCCCAAACCTGATACAAGTAGATCCCTCCTTAGATACAGAGATCAGAACGTGGTCCCTGTCCCACCCCCTGATACAAGTAGATCCCTCCTTAGACACAGAGATCAGAACGTGGTCCCTGTCCCACCCCCCGATACAAGTAGATCCCTCCTTAGATACAGAGATCAGAATGTGGTCCCTGTCCCACCCCCGATACAAGTAGATCCCTCCTTAGGTACAGACAGATCAGAATGTGGTCCCTGTCCCACCCCCCGATACACGTAAATCCCTCCTTAGATACAGAGATCAGAATGTGGTCCCTGTCCCACCCCCGATACAAGTAGATCCCTCCTTAGGTACAGAGATCAGAATGTGGTCCCTGTCCCACCCCCCGATACACGTAAATCCCTCCTTAGATACAGAGATCAGAACGTGGTCCCTGTCCCACCCCCCGATACACGTAAATCCCTCCTTAGACACAGAGATCAGAATGTGGTCCCTGTCCCACCCCCGATTCAAGTAGATCCCTCCTTAGATACAGAGATCAGAATGTGGTCCCTGTCCCACCCCCGATACAAGTAGATCCCTCCTTAGATACAGAGATCAGAACGTGGTCCCTGTCCCACCCCCCGATACAAGTAGATCCCTCCTTAGATACAGAGATCAGAACGTGGTCCCTGTCCCAAACCTGATACAAGTAGATCCCTCCTTAGATACAGAGATCAGAATGTGATCCCTGTCCCAACCCCCGCTACAAGTAGATCCGTCCTTAGACACAGAGATCAGAATGTGGTCCCTGTCCCACCCCCCGATACAAGTAGATCCCTCCTTAGACACAGAGATCAGAATGTGGTCCCTGTCCCAAACCTGATACAAGTAGATCCCTCCTTAGACACAGAGATCAGAATGTGGTCCCTGTCCCAAACCTGATACAAGTAGGTCCCTCCTTAGATACAGAGATCAGAACGTGGTCCCTGTCCCACCCCCTGATACAAGTAGATCCCTCCTTAGACACAGAGATCAGAATGTGATCCCTGTCCCACCCCCCGATACAAGTAGATCCCTCCTTAGATACAGAGATCAGAACGTGGGCCCTGTCCCACCCCCTGATACAAGTAGATCCCTCCTTAGATACAGAGATCAGAACGTGGTCCCTGTCCCAACCCCCGATACAAGTAGATCCCTCCTTAGACACAGAGATCAGAATGTGGTCCCTGTCCCAACCCCCGATACAAGTAGATCCCTCCTTAGATACAGAGATCAGAATGTGGTCCCTGTCCCACCCCCCGATACAAGTAGATCCCTCCTTAGACACAGAGATCAGAATGTGGTCCCTGTCCCAAACCTGATACAAGTAGATCCCTCCTTAGATACAGAGATCAGAACGTGGTCCCCGTCCCACCCCCTGATACAAGTAGATCCCTCCTTAGACACAGAGATCAGAACGTGGTCCCTGTCCCACCCCCGATACAAGTAGATCCCTCCTTAGGTACAGACAGATCAGAATGTGGTCCCTGTCCCACCCCCCGATACAAGTAGATCCCTCCTTAGACACAGAGATCAGAACGTGGTCCCTGTCCCACCCCCCGATACAAGTAGATCCCTCCTTAGACACAGAGATCAGAATGTGGTCCCTGTCCCAACCCCCGATACAAGTAGATCCCTCCTTAGATACAGAGATCAGAATGTGGTCCCTGTCCCACCCCCCGATACAAGTAGATCCCTCCTTAGACACAGAGATCAGAATGTGGTCCCTGTCCCAAACCTGATACAAGTAGATCCCTCCTTAGATACAGAGATCAGAACGTGGTCCCCGTCCCACCCCCTGATACAAGTAGATCCCTCCTTAGACACAGAGATCAGAACGTGGTCCCTGTCCCACCCCCTGATACAAGTAGATCCCTCCTTAGACACAGAGATCAGAATGTGGTCCCTGTCCCACCCCCCGATACAAGTAGATCCCTCCTTAGACACAGAGATCAGAACGTGGTCCCTGTCCCACCCCCCGATACAAGTCGATCCCTCCTTAGATATGGAGGCTGAGCGTGCAGCCGTCACCCCCGAAGCCCTGTACAAAGGACAGGATGAGCCTCAATCTGCTGGTGAGCTACACCCCTGCCCCTTGGCAACAAAGTCCTTGCTCCTCACCGATAACAATCACAATCTACAGTTTCTGGATGTGGACGAGCCTGGAGAGGGACCTGTGACAAGAACAGGGGTGTGAAATCGGGGTCGACCGGCTCTGTCCCGCCATTTAATGGCTTAATCTGTAATGTACCTCCCTGCTTCCATCTTTGCCTCACACCCCTTGACAAACAGTACATGAGTACAGCATTTGATCGACCCAGCCTGATCCAGTCTCCTTCATAGCATTGTGGGGGTGTCCCTCCACCAGATGGACTGCTGCTATTCAAGGTGGCGGGGGCAATTAGGGACAGGGGCAATAAATACTGGGCCCAGCCATCGATGCCCATGCCCAATGAAAAAGGAAGACTGCTCCAGTTGAAATCAGCGCAGTTATGGGTTAATCAATCTCGGCAAATATACAGTGCAGCTGGAGCTCTGGGGTGTGGTCGAGAGACAAGTGGGGACTGGGAAAGGCAGAGTCGACACACTCCAGGCAAAAGAAAAAGAACCAGCAATGCAACATTTTTGCAATACCTGTGATAAAAAGATACAAATTCCGTCTTCTTGCCTTCTAACAGACGGGTCTGAACAGCTCCCAGGAGGGAGTTACTTTTCAAAGCACCCAGCCAACACTCAAATCAAACAACTACGCCTTGAGAAGGGAGAAAATACAAAAAGTTTAGCAGCTCATGTCTTCGTCCGAGAAATTACTGGTGCTGGTAATTTGGACAGTATCAAAACCTTCCCGATAATTCGCAGGGACAGGTGATTTCTAGTCAAACATCCCAAGGTGCCTCAAGGGACCATCATCACAAATAACAGTTGACAACAAGCCACACAGGGAGACATTAGGACAGGTAACCAGGCCAAAATGGTCTCCAGGTGGGGGGAGGGAGGCGGAGAGCTGGTTTGCTGTCAGATGAGGCGGCACGGTGGCTCAGCAGTTAGAATGGCTGCCTTCTAGCGCAAGGGACGTGGGTTCGATTCCAGCCTCAGGCGACTGTCCGTGTGGGGTTTGCACATTCTCTATGTGTCTGTGTGGGTTTCCTCCGGGTGCTCCAGTTTCCTCCCACAGTCCAAGGATGTGCAGGTTAGGGTAGATTGGCCATGATCCATTGTCCCATAGTGCCCAGGGATGTGCAGGTTAGGGTGGATTGGCCGTGATCCGTTGTCTCATAGTGCCCAGGGATGTGCAGGTTAGGGTGGATTGGCCATGATCCGTTGTCCCATAGTGCCCAGGGATGTGCAGGTTAGGGTAGATTGGCCATGACAAATTGTCCCATAGTGCCCAGGGATGTGCAGGTTAGGGTGGATTGGCCATGCTAAATTGTCCCATAGTGTCCAGGGATGTGCAGGTTAGGGTGGATTGGCCGTGCTAAATTGTCCCATAGTGCCCAGGGATGTGCAGGTTAGGGTGGATTGGCCATGCTAAATTGTCCCATATTGTAAAGGGATGTGCAGGTTAGGGTGGATTGGCTGTGCTAAATTGTCCCATAGTGTCCAGGGATGTGCAGGTTAGGGTGGATTGGCCGTGCTAAATTGTCCCATAGTGCCCAGGGATGTGCAGGTTAGGGTGGATTGGCCATGCTAAATTGTCCCATAGTGTCCAGGGATGTGCAGGTTAGGGTGGATTGGCCATGCTAAATTGTCCCATAGTGTCCAGGGATGTGCAGGTTAGGGTGGATTGGCCATGCTAAATTGTCCTATAATGCCCAGGGATGTGCAGGTTAGGGTGGATTGGCCATGCTAAATTGTCCCATATTGTCCAGGGATGTGCAGGTTAGGTTGGATTGGCCATGCTAAATTGTCCCATAGTGCCCAGGGATGTGCAGGTTAGGGGGGATTGGCCATGCTAAATTGTCCCATAGTGCACAGGTGTGCAGGTTAGGGTGGATTGGCCATGCTAAATTGTCCTATAGTGCTCAGGGATGTGCAGGTTAGGGTGGATTGGCCATGCTAAATTGTCCCATATTGTCCAGGGATGTGCAGGTTAGGGTGGATTGGCCATGCTAAATTGTCCCATAGTGTCCAGGGATGTGCAGGTTAGGGGGGATTGGCCATGCTAAATTGTCCCATATTGTCCAGGGATGTGCAGGCTAAGGTGGATTGGCCATGCTAAATTGTCCCATAGTGTCCAGGGATGTGCAGGTTAGGTTGGATTGGCCGTGCTAAATTGTCCTATAGTGCCCAGGGATGTGCAGGTTAGGGTGGATTGGCCATGCTAAATTGTCCCATGGTGCCCAGGGATGTGCAGGTTAGGGTGGATTGGCCATGCTAAATTGTCCCATAGTGCCCAGGGATGTGCAGGTTAGGGTGGATTGGCCATGCTAAATTGTCCCATAGTGCCCAGGGATGTGCAGGTTAGGGTGGATTGGCCATGCTAAATTGTCCCATAGTGCCCAGGGATGTGCAGGTTAGGGTGGGTTGGCCATGCTAAATTGTCCCATAGTGCCCAGGGATGCGCAGGTTAGGGTAGATTGGCCACGCTAAATTGTCCCATAGTGCCCCGGGATGTGCAGGTTAGGGGGGATTGGCCACGCTAAATTGTCCCATAGTGCCCAGGGATGTGCAGGTTAGGGTAGATTGGCCATGACAAATTGTCCCATAGTGCCCAGGGATGTGCAGGTTAGGGGGGATTGGCCATGCTAAATTGTCCCGTAGTGCCCAGGGATGTGCAGGTTAGGGTGGATTGGCCATGCTAAATTGTCCCATAGTGTCCAGGGATGTGCAGGTTAGGGTGGATTGGCCGTGCTAAATTGTCCTATAGTGCCCAGGGATGTGCAGGTTAGGGTGGATTGGCCATGCTAAATTGTCCCACAGTATCCAGGGATGTGCAGGTTAGGGTGGATTGGCCATGCTAAATTGTCCCATAGTGCCCGGGGATGTGCAGGTTAGGGTGGATTGGCCATGCTAAATTGTCCCATAGTGCCCAGGGATGTGCAGGTTAGGGTGGGATTGGCCCTGCTAAATTGTCCCATGGTGCCCAGGGATGTGCAGGTTAGGGTGGATTGGCCATGCTAAATTGTCCCATAGTGCCCAGGGATGTGCAGGTTAGGGTGGATTGGCCATGGGAAATGTGGGGCCACAGGGATAGGATCGTGGGTTGGGTAAGATGCTCTTCGAAGGGTCAGTGTGGACTCAATGAGCTGAATGGCCTGCTTCCATATTGTAGGGATTCTATCATTTCTATGATCATCTTCACTTTGCCCCTCTCAAACAGGTATTGATTAAAATACTGACAAACAAGGGGCGCAAAAAGCCTTATTCCTCACATCTCTGCCATCTGTTGGTTCCAGTGTAAGTGGCTTCTTGGTCCGTGCCTCAAAACCACTCCACATCAGAGCAATGAGGTGCACAGGTTCACACTCTGATTCTGATTTGATGTTGCAAAATAGTTCATGCATCCAAAACCTCATTGCCTTGCTTCCAGACCTGCCTCTCTGCTCCATCTCTCACTGTGTCAGGATCGGAACAATGTACACGGCTTTGGGCAGCTTCAGTTACGTTGCTTGCTTGTTCAGCTTCAGATTTATCTGGTGAGTTCCCTCTGAGAAGTTGCACCAGGTTCTGCTTGCGGTCTGTGATCGCGGTTTCCATCATGTCTCACAGAGCAGTACATCAGCCATACTCACTTCCAGACCAACCTCACGCTGTCTGTGTTCAGATGCTTTCGGAGCAGTGGAAAGGTCACAAACTGTACCTAACCGTGCGGACCTCCTGAATGGTATCCAGAACAGAATCAGGAAACTGCCTTACTCTCCACAAACCATTGCAGTCAGGAAAGAGTATTGCCTTGGTGAGTTGGAGCGACAGTTCTTCACTGGTTATAGTCATAGAGATGTACAGCACGGAAACAGACCCTTCGGTCCAACCCGTCCATGCCGACCAGATATCCCAACCCAACCTAGTCCCACCTGCCAGCACCCGGCCCATATCCCTCCAAACCCTTCCTATCCATCCAGATGCCTCTTAAATGCTGTAATTGTCCCAGCCTCCACCACTTCCTCTGGCAGCTCATTCCATACACGTACCACCCTCTGTGTGAAAATGTTGCCCCTTAGGTCTCTTTTATATCTTTCCCCCCTCACCCTAAACCTAAGCCCCTCTAGTTCTGGACTCCCCCACCCCAGGGAAAAAACTTTGTCTATTTACCCTATCCATGCCCCTCATGATTTTATAAACCTCTATAAGGTCACCCCTCAGCCTCTGACGCTCCAGGGAAAACAGCCCCAGCCTGTTCAGCCTCTCCCTGTAGCTCAAATCCTCCAACCCTGGCAACATCCTTGTAAATATTTCCTGAACCCTTTCAAGTTTCACAACATCTTTCCGATAGGAAGAAGACCAGAATTGCACGCAATATTCCAACAACAGTGGCCTAACTAATGTCCTGTACAGCCACAACATGACCTCCCATCTCCTGTACTCAATACTCTGACCAATAAAGGAAAGCATACCAAACATCTTCTTCACTATCCTATCTACCTGTGACTCCACTTTCAAGGAGCTATGAACCTGCACTCCAAGGTCTCTTTGTTCAGCAACACTCCCCAGGACCTTACCATTAAGTGTATAAGGAGAAAGTGAGGTCTGCAGATGCTGGAGATCAGAGCTGAAAATGTGTTGCTGGAAAAGCGCAGCAGGTCAGGCAGCATCCAAGGAACAGAAAATTCGACGTTTCGGGCATAAGCCCTTCATCCTGATGAAGGGCTTATGCCCGAAACGTCAAATTTCCTGTTCATTAAGTGTATAAATCCTGCTAAGATTTGCCTTTCCAAAATGCAGCGCCTCACATTTATCTGAATTAAACTCCATCTGCCACCCCTCAGCCCATTGGCCCATCCCATCAAAATCCCGTTGTACTCTGAGGTAACTCTCTTCGCTGTCCAAACCAGCTACAAACCTGTTGCACTTATGTAGAGCGACTGGTCAGAATCATCTCCAGCAGCTGTCTTGCCCACCTTGTTTGTTCCTATCAGGCTCAGGGCTCGTATGCAAACTAATTCAACTCCTGGCAATCCCAGTACTGTTTTCCCCACGTCCGAGATGTTTCTTTTCCTTTTGTGCATTGTTCCCTTCATCTGACCTTGATCTTTCTGCAAACAATTTCCACCCAATTTACCCCCAGGAATGTTTCTCAGCATCATTCAAAGCCTCACCCCTTTCCCATTAATACGCTCCGGCTGATGACTGACAATATTAGGGCTTCCTCTCTCAGAAGACCTACTCTCACGGCAGGATCTCTTATGCCTGAAACAAACCCATCCCTGATGGGACCCATCTTTCAGTTGCATGAAGTGCTCAGAATTTCGTGAGATGCAACAGTGCAGTCACCGACTGATCAGTAACCTTTCTCTCTATCCCCTTTATGGGTGGCACGGTGGCTCAGTGGTTAGCACGGCTGCCTCCCAGCGCCAGGGACCTGGATTCAAACCCACCCTCGGGGCGACTGTCTGTGTGGAGTTTGCACATTCTCCCCGTGTCTGCGTGGGTTTCCTCCGGGTGCTCCGGTGTCTTCCCACAGTCCAAAGATGGACAGGTTAGGGTGGATTGGCCGTGCTAAATTGTCCCATAGTGCCCAGGGATGTGTAGGTTAGGGTGGATTGGCCGTGCTAAATTGTCCCATAGTGCCCAGAGATGTGCAGGTTAGGGTGGATTGGCCGTGCTAAATTGTCCCATAGTGCCCAGAGATGTGCAGGTTAGGGTGGATTGGCCGTGCTAAATTGTCCCATAGTACCCAGGGATGTGCAGGTTAGGGTGGATTGGCCATGCTAAATTGTCCCATAGTACCCAGGGATGTGCAGGTTAGGGTGGATTGGCCGTGATAAATTGTCCCATAGTGCCCAGAGATGTGCAGGTTAGGGTGGATTGGCCGTGCTAAATTGTCCCATAGTGCCCAGAGATGTGCAGGTTAGGGTGGATTGGCCGTGCTAAATTGTCCCATAGTGCCCAGGGATGTGCAGGTTAGGGTGGATTGGCCATGCTAAATTGTCCCATAGTGCCCAGGGATGTGCAGTTTAGGGTGGATTGGCCATGCTAAATTGTCCCATAGTGCCCAGGGATGTGCAGGTTAGGGTGGATTGGCCGTGCTAAATTGTCCCATAGTGTCCAGGGATGTGCAGGTTAGGATGGATTGGCCATGCTAAATTGTCCCATAGTGCCCAGGGATGTGCAGGTTAGGGTGGATTGGCCATGCTAAATTGTCCCATAGTGCCCAGGGATGTGCAGGTTAGGGTGGATTGGTCATGCTAAATTGTCCCATAGTGCCCAGGGATGTGCAGGTTAGGGTGGATTGGCCATGCTAAATTGTCCCATAGTGCCCAGGGATGTGCAGGTTAGGGTGGATTGGCCATGCTAAATTGTCCCATAGTGCCCAGGGATGTGCAGGTTAGGGTGGATTGGCCATGCTAAATTGTCCCATAGTGCCCAGGGATGTGCAGGTTAGGGTGGATTGGCCGTGCTAAATTGTCCCATAGTGCCCAGGGATGTGTAGATTAGGTGCATTAGTCAGGGGGAAATGTCGAATAATAGGGTTGGGGAAATGGTTTTGGCTGGGATACTCTTCGGAGGGTCGGTGTGGCTTTGTTGGGCCAAATGGCCTGTTTCTGTACTGTCGGGATTCTATGAGCAATAACCGTTCGTTAATATGGGGAGCCAGAAGATGCTTTCAAAGCCCAGAAAATCTATACCATTTGTTTTTCCTGTTCCTTGACACGGTGTAACTATTTCATAGATTGGCCATGGAGTGTGGAAAAAATATCACGAGATCTGATTCCGCCCCCCAACCCAGTTCACAGCAGGGGCTGGAAAACACACACAATCTTTTGATCATGTTCAACTTACGTGCTCTCCCTGTAGGAGCAAGTTCCATATTCCCACTGCTTATGCCATGGAATTTAATAATAATAACAATATTTTTTTAGATTAGATTACCTACAGTGTGGAAACAGGCCCTTCGGCCCAACCAGTCCACACCGACCCGCCAAAGTGCAACTCACCTGTACCTCTACATTTACCCCTTACCCAACACTGTGGGCAATTTAACATGGCCAATTCACCCTAACCTGCACATCTTTGGACTGTGGGAGGAAACTGGAGCAAACCCACACAGACACGGGGAGAATGTGCAAACTCCACACAGTCAGTCGCCTGAGGCGGGAATTGAACCCTAAGGGAATTTATGCCCTTAGTTTTGGTCACTGATTGAAAGGGACCCATCAGCTCCTTTCAGAGCCACAGTCAGGTTAGATCACAGCCAGTATCCAGTATTGTGCATTCAGGAACGGGAGGAGGTGACAGTGCACTGACCACATGGACAAAACCACCCCGGGCTCTGCAGTCCCAGGCAGCTCACTACCAGCCCCCTTGATCCAGGCTCAAAGATCAACCCCATTTCCTTTCCCCACCTTCCCCACCTTCCCCCCCCCAACCCCCACAGCCACTTCTCCCACCTTTGACAGCTGCCCAGCTCAAATAGCAGCCTTAATGCGAAGGACGTCCTGCGTTTATTTAGCGCTTTGCACAACGGCAGGGCCCCACTCCAGCTGAGGAAGCGCTTTCCTGCGCAGGCAAAGTGTCGAAAAGGCAGCGCCCCCATTTGCGCACAGCCAGATCCCACTCCCTTGAAGCTGGCGGATATATCAGTGGGGTGGTCAATAGGGAGACGTCAGCGCAGGAACAAACCGTGCTGGGGGTACGGCTTGACCTCATGTCCAGAGACAACTGACATTCAGCAAATAACAGGTTAACTCTGCAAGTTAACTCCGCAACGGACAGGTGTAAGGCAACAGACAGGAGGCCCCTTTGTTCCTGCAACTGCAATATTCAACTCTTCAGGTGCACAGAGAAGGAAAGGGATGAAACCTATTCACAACGAGCTCCATGCAAAGATTTGGAGATGCCGGTGTTGGGCTGGGGTGTACAAAGTTAAAAATCCCACAACACCAGGTTATAGTCCAATAGGTTTAATTGGAAGCACACTAGCTTTCAGAGCGTCGCTCCTTCATCAGGTGTTCGTGGAGCGTCACTCTGAAAGCTAGTGTGCTTCCAATGAACCCTGTTGGACTATAACCTAGTTTATGGTGTTGTGGGATTTTTAAACCAGGCAAAGAGTGCTTGTAGATATCTTACCCGATACAGTTTCCTGGACGGAGCTTGTAAACTTAAACCTGCAAGAAACAAAACACATTAGGAGTAAGGTCGCATTTGGCTTCACGTGAATTTTTCTTTCCTCTAAACACATGTTCGCGGGAGGTGAGCAACGCCACTTTATTGCCTGTCCCGGGATGCCCAGAGGGAGCCAATTGTACTGGGACTGGATTAGAATCACATGTCGGCCAGACTGAGCCAGTCTTCCTTCCTCGGTCGAACAAGTTCAGTTTTTATGACAGTTTGCCTGATGGCAACTGGGGAGGGGCAAAGATTCACATCTCGGTCAGGGCAGGACTTCAACTCACAACCTGCCAGGCCTCTAGGAATTCTCTGGCATGTCTCTGGCCTGGCACTCCAACCACAACACCATAAACAAATACATAGATCTAGATACCATCCATCAACCCCTCAGTAAACAAACAGGAAATGACATCACCACAAACCCCAGGAACCCCATCCAGGAGAAAGATATAAATAGAAAGCAGGAGACAACAGCTTCGCTTCACTTGGAGGTCACCACTGATGATGTTACCTAGCCAGGTAATGAAACGTCTGGATAGCAAACCTACAGCTCAGCGAGCAACACCTACACCCTAAACCTCAACCTGAGCTACAAACCTACACCCTAAACCTCAACCTGAGCTACAAACCTTCACAAACCTTGCAAAAATCACTGAGTTTATTGATCATTCATAAAACTCTACTCCCATTGCTCAGCTTAATTCACCAAACACTTGTGAATTGGGTGTCAAACCTCAGTTTTCCATTAAATTGCGGTTATGTACTGCAGCTGGGGCTCAGTGGTAACTCTTATACCTCAGAGTCTGAATGTTAAGGGTTCAAACCCCCTGGCAGTACTTCGATTCCAAGCCAAGGCTCCCAGTGTCGTACTGAGGGAGTGCTGTGCTGTTAGAAGGACCAGTTCACCAATAAGTTGGCAAACGGAGACCCCATTTGCCCTCAGAAAAGCTCCCTGTGGGGCTGTTTCAAATGAGGGCCAAGATACATCCTTTGACCGACCTCACAAGAGATGGATGACTAGGCCACTGATCACAGTGCTGTTGTCCAAATTGCCTGCCATTTTCCCCAGGTTGCAACAGTAACTGTGCTGCGCAATGTCATTTACTGGCTGTCAAGGGCTTTCCGCCATCCTGTGGTCGTGAAAGGTACTGCAGAAATGCATGATCCTTACCTGACATCCCTGACAAACATGGTCTGCCTCAGCTGCTGAAATCTAACTCCAGGCAGTCCTCTTTAAAAGCAAGCTGGATGCATTAACCTTTCGCTAATTCTTTGGTGGGGTGTGGGTATCACACACAAGGCCAGTGTTTGGTGCTGTCCCTTGTGCTGAGCGGTTTGTTCGGGCCGTTCATCGCTCTCTTGGATTAGGAGCGACACGGAGGAAGCCGTAGGATTGCAACAGGCTGTTACACAGGAACAGCAGGAGGCCACTCAGCCCCTCTCCCTCCTCCAGCCTGTCACACAGGAACAGCAGGAGGCCACTCAGCCCCTCTCCTCCAGCCTGTCACACAGGAACAGCAGGAGGCCACTCAGCCCCTCTCCTCCAGCCTGTCACACAGGAACAGCAGGAGGCCACTCAGCCCCTCTCCTCCAGCCTGTCACACAGGAACAGCAGGAGGCCACTCAGCCCCTCTCCTCCAGCCTGTCACACAGGAACAGCAGGCTATTCAGCCCCTTTCCTTGAACCTGCACGTTTAGCCAAAAATGAAAACCACCTTCAGCGATGACAGTCTGAAAAGGTTGCCAGATATCTCGCGCAGCCACTGAGAGTGCGTGGGTTCTGACCTGGGATGACGATGGTTTTGAGGGGCTGGACATGTAGCCCTTGCGTGGGGTATTCCAGAGGGGTGTTGGCTTTGGCGATGATCATGACGTCGGCAGAGGAATGGGACCTGTGTAAACAGCACAGAAAGCAAGAGGCGCTCAGGAAAACAGACATCACTTCAGAAGCTAATCCCAATCGAGAGCTCGCTGCAGGCTGTTGTGGATTGGACCAGACCCTCAAAATAGTCAGAAGGTCGTCTCGACCTTAACTTCGTTCTTATTTTCAATGTAAGACGTTGCATTCCGGATGCAATTTGATTGGTCCAAAACACAGTTAAAATTCAACAGAAGAACGAAGAACTGTATTGGAAAATTTAATAGACTAATAGATACAGTAACTATGAGAACATAGAACAATCCAGGCCCTTCGGCCCTAGATGTTGTGTTGACCTTTTATCCTGCCCTAAGATCAGTCTAACCTACACACCCTTCATTCTACTATGTGTCTATCCAAGAGCCGCTTAAATGTCCCTCATGTCTCTGACTCTCCTACCACACACCCGCCGCTCTCCGTGTCACACACACCCACCGCTCTCCGTGTCACACACACCCGCCGCTCTCCGTCTCACACACACCCGCCGCTCTCCGTCTCACACACACCCACCGCTCTCCGTCTCACACCCACCCACCGCTCTCCGTCTCACACACACCCACCGCTCTCCGTCTCACACACACCCGCCGCTCTCCGTGTCACACACACCCGCCGCTCTCCGTGTCACACACACCCGCCGCTCTCCGTCTCACACACACCCGCCGCTCTCCGTCTCACACACACCCGCCGCTCTCCGTGTCACACACACCCGCCGCTCTCCGTGTCACACACACCCGCCGCTCTCCGTGTCACACACACCCACCGCTCTCCGTCACACACACACCCGCCGCTCTCCGTGTCACACACACCCGCCGCTCTCCGTGTCACACACACCCACCGCTCTCCGTGTCACACACACCCGCCGCTCTCCGTGTCACACACACCCGCCGCTCTCCGTGTCACACACACCCACCGCTCTCCGTCTCACACACACACCCGCCACTCTCCGTGTCACACACACCCGCTGCTCTCCGTGTCACACACACACCCGCCGCTCTCCGTGTCACACACACCCGCCGCTCTCCGTGTCTCACACCCGCCGCTCTCCGTGTCACACACACCTGCCGCTCTCCGTGTCACACACACCCGCCGCTCTCCGTCTCACACACACCCGCCGCTCTCCGTGTCACACACACCCGCCGCTCTCCGTGTCACACACACCCGCCGCTCTCCGTGTCACACACACCCACCGCTTTCCGTCTCACACACACCCGCCGCTCTCCGTGTCACACACACCCACCGCTCTCCGTGTCACACCCACCCACCGCTCTCTGTGTAAAGAACCTACCTCTGACATCGCCCCTAAACCTTCCTCTCATCACCTTAAAGTTATGCCCCCTCATGACAGACATTTCCACCCTGGGGAAAAAGCCTCTGGTTATCCACTGTATCTATGCCTCTCGTCATCTTGTATGCATCTATCAAGTCACCTCTCATCCTTCTTCATTCCAATGAGAAAAGCCCTAGCTCCCTCAACCTTTCTACATAAGACCTGCCCTCCAGCCCAGGCAGCATCCTGGTACATCTCCTCTGCACCCTCTCTAAAGCTTCCACATCCTTCCTATAAGGTGGTGACCAGAACGGAACTCAGTGCTACAAATAAACTGTTGCATTATAGTACCACCATAAACGCACCCTTGGCAAAAGGCAAATTCAGAACACAGGCTGTCTCACATGCACCTCTGTGACCCCAAGAGGAAAAACATTTGGAGAAAATTCTGAGCTAGTGTTGGAGCCGGGCAGAGATTTCCCACAGCTTCTAACACTGCTGGGAACCCAGCAACAACTGCTGACAGCTAAAACTGAAAATCCTCATTCCATGGGAGTTTGACCCCACCCGTTCAGACCGCTTCTATTGTTCCAACCTTCTTTCTTAAAACAAAAAACCTGAGGCTTCACAAGGTGTTTATCTTCTCAGACTGTTCAGCGCCTGTCCCCCAATCTCTCTCTCCAAAAGAAATCTGACCAAAACACACCCCTTAAAGCCACAGTACCATCACAAGACTAACGATGTAGTGAAGTTTTGCAGGTGATCGACTGCTTGACTTGTTAACTTGAGGTTCTCTGTTGCTGGAAAAGCCCCCTTTGACCTCTCCCAGTTCCTTAAGAACACCCACCAATATCTGAGCCACTGTTGACTGATCAGCGTTCCCATGGATGGGGAGACTGGCAGCACCAGGGGGTGACATTGACAATGCCACCTCCAGGTGCCCTGGACGGATACCTCAAACCTTCCAAAAAGCAGTGGTGGGCCTTGTCAATCTGGAGCTGGGGGAAGGTGGGTGTGGGTTGCAGACAGTAGGGAAGGAGTCAGCAACGTTTAAGAAACATCTTTCCTGCAGGCTTCATCTTGCCACAGGGTTGTGAGGGAGGGTGCTATCATGTGACACGGCATCATTTCCTGTGAAGAATAAATCGCTGGGTAATGCAGAACCTAAATATTTCTAAAACGAGAAATAAAATTGAAGTGTTTTTTGGCACCCTCAACAGGAGCCAAACTTAAAAACGGAATATCAAGTTGTACAGTTTGAGAAGAGGGTGCTGACTGGTTGAGCCAAGGTTGGCATGGAGATACAGCAGGAACTGTTAACGGTCAACCTTTGTTAGCTAATTAAATTCAGATCAAGAACGTAGGCCCGGATTGTTCAGGCCGTTACAAGCAAGAATTAGCAGCCTCTCTTACTGATTCCTGAGTGAAAAGGGAACAATGTATGAACAAATTCAGGCACAGGCTCTGGACACCTATACTGGGGCTTCTATCACCATGGAGGCCGTTGCTGTGGGACCGGCTGTCAGTCTTCATTGAACATTTGCATATCTATTTTATGCTTGCAAAACGGCAAAGGCCTTGATGGATGTGGTGCTAGTTAGGACGACATACCTTTGCAGAAATTGCTGATACTCCTGTTCCCTCCTTTTCTTCAATTCCTCCCGTTCAGTTTCTCTGAAGACCTGCTCAAACTGTTGGACGGAAACCTGGTGGAAAAGGTGCTTGGCAAATGGGAGATTTATCACAGGCTCCTCTTTCTCACATCGGCAGCCATTCTTTGGAAGAAGCCTAAGGAGAAAGAGTTTTGTGGGCGTCAAAACACACTGACAACTCAAAGGCTGGACACATGTTGGATACTTCTTCACAACTAGCTTCAGAAACCAAAATTAATAAAGGCAATCATTCGGACGTTCAAGAATTAAATTGTCCCATAGTGCCCAGGGATGTACAGGTTAGGGTGGATTGGCCATGATAAATTGTCCCATACTGCCCAGGGATGTGCAGGTTAGGGTGGATTGGCCATGCTCAATTGTCCCATAGTGCCCAGGGATGTGCAGGTTAGGGTGGATTGGCCATGCTCAATTGTCCCATAGTGCCCAGGGATGTGCAGGTTAGGGTGGATTGGCCATGCTTAATTGTCCCATAGTACCCAGGGATGTGCAGGTTAGGGTGGATTGGCCATGCTAAATTGTCCCATAGTACCCAGAGATGTGCAGGTTAGGGTGGATTGGCCATGCTAAATTGTCTCATAGTGCCCAGGGATGTGCAGGTTAGGGTGGATTGGCCATGCTAAATTGTCCCATAGTACCCAGAGATGTGCAGGTTAGGGTGGATTGGCCATGCTAAATTGTCCCATAGTGTCCAGGGATGTGCAGGTTAGGGTGGATTGGTCGTGCTAAATTGTCCCATAGTGTCCAGGGATATGTAAGTTAGGGTGGATTGGCCATGCTAAATTGTCCCATAGTACCCAGAGATGTGCAGGTTAGGGTGGATTGGCCATGCTAAATTGTCCCATAGTGCCCAGGGATGTGCAGGTTAGGGTGGATTGGCCATGCTAAATTGTCCCATAGTGCCCAGGGATGTGCAGGTTAGGGTGGATTGGCTGTGCTAAATTGTCCCATAGTGCCCAGGGATGTGCAGGTTAGGGTGGATTGGCCATGCTAAATTGTCCCATGGTGCCCAGGGATGTGCAGGTTAGGGTGGATTGGCTGTGCTAAATTGTCCCATAGTGCCCAGGGATGTGCAGGTTAGGGTGGGTTGGCTATGGGGAAAATGTGGGGTTTACAGGAGATACGGTGGGTCTGGGCAAGATGCTCTTTGGAAGGTCGGTGTGGACACTTCAGTCAATGATTCTATGACTATTCTTTGATTCTAACGAAATCTAACTGCTTGAAACCAACGTATTGGCCTCAGCCACTTGCTGTGGCAGAGTATTGCCCAGGCTGGCCCACTCTTTGGGTGAAGACATCCCCCCTTCAGCTCAGTCCTCAACTGAGGCACACCTCCGCCCTCCCCCCCCAGTTGTGATCATGTGGATATGGAAACCTGAATCCTCAGGTACAGAAGGCAAACCGAATGTTTGGAAGTCCCAGGAGGGCCGGGGCTCCCTCCACGTGATGGAAATGCTGAGACAGGCAAGTACGGACTCACCCAGCCACGATCTCTTTCACTTTGTAGGAGATGTGGGCATATTTCTCCGACGGTTCCCAAACCGCTTGCCGCAGATGTCCCTCAGAAATCCCAGGAAATCGGTACCTGACGTCGACAACACGGTCAGGCTTCAGCGACCAAAGGCAGAGGAAGAAAATTCCCAGAGGCAACGTGACCAGCAAAAGACAGCACAGGGGATTCCTGACAGGACGCATGCTGGAAGCAAGGGAACATGACCAATCATTCCTTTCAGAAAGACACTGCAAATAGCTACACCGTCGATCGACTGAGTAAACGATCAGGAGCTCATTCACAAACAACGGGACTTCGCTTTGCAGCGTCACCGATTTATAGAAGGTCACCAGCAGAACAACAGGCCTTCCATTCCAAACTGGGCCTGTCTGTGCTGGTCAAAAACAACCCGCTGACTATTCCCCAGCACTGGGCCCAGAGCCTTGTCTGCATCTAAATCCTTCTTCAATGCGCTGAGGGTTTCTGCCTCTCCCACCCCAGGGAGTTCCAGATTCCCACCACGCACTTGGGATAAAGGTCTTTCCCCATCTCCTCTGAACATACTGCCTCTTGTCTTAAGTCGACGCTTCCTGGCCATTGATCCTGCTGTCAGGGGAAAGGTTCCTTCCTGTCCACCCCGTCTATATCGCTCAGTATTGGATACATCTCAGTAATGTCCCCTCCTCAATCTCCAAGGAAAACACCTCAGTCTGTCCAATCTTTTTCCATCACAGAAACACTACAGACCAGGCAACATCCCGGTAACTCCCACCTGCTCCAGGACAGGTAACATCCTGGTAAATCTCCCCTGCTCCAGACCAGGCACCATCCTGGTAAATCCCCCTGCCCCAGACCAGGCAACATCCTGGTAAATCCCCACTGCCCCAGACCAGGCAACATCCTGGTAAATCTCCCCTGCCCCAGACCAGGCACCATCCTGGTAAATCCCCACTGCCCCAGACCAGGCACCATCCTGGTAAATCCCCACTGCCCCAGACTAGGCAACATCCTGGTAAATCCCCACTGCCCCAGACTAGGCTATGTCCTGGTAAATCTCCCCTGCCCCCTCTCCAGTGTAGTCACATCCCTCCTATAATGTGGACTCCAGAACTCTTCACTATACTCGAGCTGTTGGAGGAACCAATGTTTTGTCCAGTTCCAGCATCACCTCCCTGCTCTTAAGCTCTCTGCCTCAGCTAATAAACGCAAGTATCCCAGATGTCTTTGTTACCACTTTATTCACCTGTCCTGATACCGTAAGAGACCCACGTATGTGCCTTTGATCAGCCTGCCATATCCTGAAACATCAATTCTCCTGCTCCTTGGAAGCTGCCGAATCTGCTGTGCTTTTCCAGCGCTGCGCTTTTCACATCTATCCTCCTGGAAGCCAAGACTACCCTCCTCACTGTTTACCTCCCTATCAATGTTCACATCATTCACACACTTACTGATTAACCCTCCTACAATCAAGTCATAGAGATGTACAGCACGGAAACAGACCCTTTGGTCCAACCTGTCCATGCTGACCAGATATCCCAGCCGAATCTTGTCCCAACCTAATCTAGTCCCACCTGCCAGCACCCGGCCCATATCCCTCTAACCCCTTCCTATTCATGTCCCCATCCAGATGCCTTTTAAATGTTGTAAATGTACCAGCCCCCACCACTTCCTCTGGCAGCTCATTCCACACACGTACCACCCTCTGTGTGAAAAAGTTGCCCATTTAGGTCCCTTTTATATCTTTCCCCTCTCACCCTAAACCTATGTCCCTCTAGCTCTGGACTCCCCGACCCCAGGGAAAAGACCTTGTCTATTTACCCTATCCATGCCCCTCATGATTTTATAAACCTCTATAAGGTCATCCCTCAGCCTCCGACAGCCCCAGCTGTTCAGCCTCTCCCTGTAGCTCAGATCCTCCAACTCTGGCAACATCCTTGTACATCTTTTCTGAACCCTTTCAAGTTTCACAACATCTTTCCGATAGGAGGCCAGAATTGAATGCAGTATTCCAACAGTGGCCTGACCAATGTCCTGTACAGCCACAACATGGCCTCCCAACATTTAAATCATTCCTGTAGAACACAAATTACAAGGGCCCCAACACCAAACCCTGTGGAACCAAATCGGTTACCGGCTTCCAGTTGGAAAATAAAAACCCCTGACTGTCACCATTTGGCCAATTCTGGAACCAATTTGACAACTTTGCTTGGGTCCCTTGGCCTCTAAGCTTCACGACCATTCCCGACCTTATCAAAGCCTCCACTGGGTATGTCAGTTCAACGGAAGATTTTGTTGTGGGAGAATGGAGGGGGAAGGGACCGATGCTTGACTCTTGAATGATTCGCTCCCATTCTGTTCACCTCTCAGGTGTTCTGGAACAAAGCACATCCCTTTCATCATTTCGGCTCCTTCTCCGAAACCCTTTCCGTGGCTCAATGCCAAAAGGGTTGTTTCACCAGTCGCTGTGCCATGGGAGATTTTACTCCATCGTGTCAAAGCAAGTTGTTGCCATGGAACTTAAACCGCCAAAGGGAAAGTCAGCCTTCGAAGAGTCTCTCGCAATGGAGGGGGAAGTGAGAAGCTAAGAGTATTCCTGTAGCATTCAACAGATGAAGCTTGGGTTGTTTCCCTCCAAGAGGAGCTGGGATGGACGCCAGCTGAACCATTATGAGCCTGGACATAGCAGATCCACAGAGACTGCCCCCTATTGGTGGAGGCAGAGCACCAGAAGTGGTTGATGAAAAGAACCAAAGGCAACAGGAGGGAAAAAATGATTTTGAACTCAGCATGCAGTCAGGATCTGGACTGCAGTGCCTGGGAAATTGGTGGATACTGTTTCAGCCAATCGCTTTCCAAAAACGAACTGGATCGTGTCTGGAGAGAATGGCTAAAGGCATGGGGACAGCCAGCACACACACCATGGACTGAATTGCCTCCTTCTATGATGCAACCATCTTTTTTTTAATGAATCAGAGGTGTTTCTATGAGTACAGGACCCGAGAGACAGAAGAAAAGAGGTATTTTAGCTCAAGAGGACATCTGACCAGCTCTACTGGTTTGTCTCAGTGGTGATCGGCTGTGAAATACAAAATGGAGGAAGCAGGCAAGTCAGAAGGTAGATTTTGTCCTGCTCACACAGAAATGTTTTCAGTGATTGGTCTCCACCTATGGCAGATTGTTTTTTGTTGCCTTTCAGGGCGTGTGAGGGTCACTGACAAGTCCAGCCCGTTCCTAATTGCCCTTCGAACAGAGGCCTTCCCTCAGCCTTTTCAGGGGGCAGTTGAGAGTTGACCACATTGACTGTTGGTCTGGAAGCGTTTGTAGGCCCAGACCAGGTAAGGATGGTAGATTTCCTTCTCTCAAGGATGTTAGATGGGTTTTTATGACAAATCACTGTTTGTTATCATGTCCTCCATCACTAAGACCAGCTTAAATCTAAATTTATTCAGTGAATTTCAATTCTACCAAGTGGCATGGCAATCCAACAGTGTTACCAATGTGCCACCGCTTCCCCACGAGGTGATGAGCCTTATCAAAGGCCCCAGACCCACAGCAATGTGGGTGACTCTTAACTGCCCTCTGGGCAATTAGGGACAGGCAATAAATGCTGCCTAGCCATGATTTAATGAAAAAAACTTCTTCCAGGTTCTCTCACCCAGAGTTGTCGTGTGGCACAGTGGCTCAGTGGTTAGCACGGCTGCCTCACAGCACCAGGGACCTGGATTCGATTCCCCCCTCAGGCGACTGTCTGTGTGGAGTTTGCACGTTCTCCCCGTGTCTGCGTGGGTTTCCTCCAGGTGCTCTGGTTTCCTTTCACAGTCCAAAGATGTGTGGGCCATGCTCAATTGCCCTATAGTATCCAGGGATGTGCAGGTTAGGTGGGTTAGCCAAGGGAAATGCAGGGTTACAGGGAGAGGGTGAGTCTGAGTGGGATGGCCTTCAGAGGGTCGGTGCAGACCCGATGGGCCAAGTGGCCTCTTAAACACGTTGTAGGGATTGTATGATTGGTGGGTGGCACAGTGGTTAGCACTGCTGCCTCACAGCACCTGAGACCCGGGTTCAATTCCCGACTCAGGCGACTGTCTGTGTGGAGTTTGCACGTTCTCCCCGTGTCTGCGTGGGTTTCCTCCGGGTGCTCCGGTTTCCTCCCACAGTCCAAAGATGTGCGGGTCAGGTGAATTGGCCATGCTAAATTGCCCATAGTGTTAGGTAAGGGGTAAATGTAGGGGAATGGGTGGGTTGCGCTTCGGCGGGTCAGTGTGGACTTGTTGGGCCGAAGGGCCTGTTTCCACACAGTAAGTAATCTAAAACAAATCACACCTGGCATTTAAACCACTGTTGTGAGGTACTTGCCCTTCAAAAGAAACCTAAAGCTTGTCCGTTTGGTTGTCTTTCTGCCAGGTCCGTGGCACGAATGCGCAACGGTCTGACAGTGTCAGGAGCTGATGGAGCTAAACAGCTCCAAAACAAGATCGCCAGAGTGTCTGGGCCCATCGACCTGCGGCAAGCGTATCTCAGCCAGAAACTGGACATTGCACACATGATCAACAGTCCACCAATCCACTGATGATTGGACAATGCTCAGCACCATTGCCATCTCCTCAGACACTGAAGCAGTCAGTGACCAAACGCAGCAAGGTCTGGATGATACTGAGGTTTGGGCTGACAAGTGGCAGGCTATAACTATCGCAAAAAAGAGACAATCTAACCATCATCCCTTGGTGTTCAATGGTGTTACCATCACTGAATCCCCCAGTATCAACATCCTGGGGGTTACCATTGACCAGAAACTCAACTGGACTAGCCATGCTGCAGATGTTGGAAACCTGAAATAAAATTTTAATTCAATCACCATCCCTGGATTATTAACAGCATTACCATCACTGAATCCTCCACTATCAACATCCTGGGGGTTACCATTGACTAGGAACTGACCTGGACTCACCACATAAACACAGCGGCTACAAGAGCAGGGCAGAGGTTAGGAATCCTGCAGTGAGTGACTCCCCTCCTGTCTCCCCAAAGCCTGTCTGCAAGGCACAAGTCAGGAGTGTGAGGGAATACTCCCCACTTGCCCCTGGATGGGGGCAGCTCCAACAACACTCAAGAAGCTCGACACCATCCAGGACAAAGCAGCCGCTTGATTGGCCCGACATCCACAAACACCCCCTCCCTCCCCCCACCGACGCTCAGTAGCAGCAGTGTGTACCATCTACAAGGTGCACTGCAGATATTCACCGAGGCCCTGTTGACTGTAACTCCACATTTATTCACATAACTAAGCTTTGAGTCCTGGCTTACGCAGCCCAGTAAAACATTCGTCCACTAATGCCACAACGTCACTGACAGAAGAAATCTGTCCACCTGTTCTACCTGCCAAACTTTTCAATGCTATCTCTGAAAGTCCAGAGGTACAACTAAACTGGAGATTACAGTGACCTGCATCTCCCTCTGAATTTTATATTTTTCTTTTTTTTTAAAGCATCTCTACCTTCCCCTTTTATTGTTAAAGGTACTTTTCATCTCCCTCGGGTAGGGGTGGAGCACAGTCTGGACTGCGTGTGTTTTTTTGGGGGGAGTGAGGGACTTTTTGACAAACGCGAACCACTGAGTTCAACATCGGGCTCCTCAGAAAATCTGTCGATCGGCAAAAAAAAAGATCAGCACGAGGGGATCGCAAGAAAGATTCTGATGTGTGAGGTTGGAGGGATTGGAGGGTTTGAACTCAAAGGAGAGGGAGGATAAGCGGAGACTTTTTTCCCTGGAATGTCGGAGGCTGAGGGGGGACTTTATAGAGTTTTATTAAATCATGAGGGGGCATGGATAGGGTAAATAGTCGAGGTCTTTTCCCTGGGGTGGGGGGAGTCCAGAACTAGAGGGGCATAGGTTTAGGGGAGAGGGGAAAGATTTAAAAGGGACGTAAGAGGCATCTTTTTCACACAGAGGGTGGTACGTGTGTGGAATGAGCTGCCAGAGGATGTGGTGGAGGCTGGTACAATTGCAGCATTTAAAAGGCATCTGGATGGGTATATGAATAGGAAGGGTTTAGAGGGATAGGGGGCAAACGGGCAGATTAATTTAGGATTAGGGTCGGCATGGACTGGTTGGGCTGAAGGTTCTGTTGCCGTGCTGAGACAAACCTCTTGCTGGTGTAACGGAGATCAGACAGTGAGCTGGCGTTGCCGTGGGAACACACACCTTTACCCGTGTTGTAGCCTGGAGCGTTGGAGAGTGGTTGTGGTGACGCCGATGTGGTTGAGCAGGCATGTCTCCCTGTCATACTGCCTACCATCGGAGGGGGGCGCACGGGTTCAGTCCTCAACCTCTCTGACCACGTCTCTGAATGCACCTTCCTGGCCTGTCAATTCCTGGAATGGGACTCCAACCTGGAGCTCCTAGCTCAGAGGCAGGCTCACTACTCACAGCAACAAACTTCTTACAAAAGGAACCAACGTTTTCTCCTTTTCATCCCTTCCTCCTCCAAACCTTGTGACGGTTGCTGGGATATAACCCCACTGCTACCCAGAAGCCTTTGCCCCCGCGCTGCATTTCTAATTTTAACGCACTTTCCTCAAAAAGTCATTCGTGTTCCTACGTTCTGCTGCATTTCAAACAACAGCAGTGATGTGCGATGCACAGTGACAGTTAGATGATTTGTCTCCATTTCTAATTGTTAAGCTTCAAACGTAAAAAACATTGGGACTTGATCTGCACAGCCAGCTGCTCCAAACCAGAATTAGAAGTGGGCTACCGTCTCGAAACAGCTTAGCCGCTTTTTGTAACCAGGGTCACATGATCTCTTTCCAGCCAATGCTGTCATCATGACTCAGCAGCGCCAGTCAGATGAGTGTCACTGGTTGGCAAGCGTACCAAGCCGAGCGGGTACCAGATGGTGGCACGGTCAGGCTGGATCAGGGCCAATGAGGACTTTGCAATGGCCTGTTCTGCCTCTCGCAATGCAGCACCACCTCTGTGGAACTGACTGCAATAAAAGGGGCAAAGACGGCTCTGGACTGGTTTTAGCCAGGGATTGAACAGCCGCACTGACTGAGGGGCTGCCATCTCGGACAGGACCTCTACCTGGACAGTTCACAGCTCAAGTACCCTCCAAGCATGCCCCTCCCCCCCACACAATGTCTTCATTCTCTCTCTTAATGCCCGACACACCAATCCTCAAGGTGCCCTCTGTACCCGGGCTGACTGAAATGCGGGCAACTGTGTTAGGGGTACCAGTTCATTCCCATGTGTTGTCTAGTCAGTCAGAAAATGGTTTTAATGTCCACTTCCTCCAGTGTTGGAAGATTCATGTTCAATTTCTGGATATTTGAGCTGAGCTCATTATTTTGCAAGTGTATGAATCTGACCCCTGGAATTTGTCGCAGCCCTCTTCAAAATGGCTACTCTCCCCCAATTTGGTGTCACCCGCAAAATTAGAAATTGCACTTCTGATTCAAAATTCCCAATCATCCGCGGAAATTGTGACCAGCAGTGGTTCCAATCCTGACCCCGCCACATCCAACCTTCTACCAGCCTGCCCTGAACTCCCAGCCTTGCTCTGCAATCGGGTCTGTCACTTCTCAGTGACTCACATATTTTCTGATTTTATTCACTAGTTGATGTTTTTTTTAAACTTATTCATTTGTGGGGGTGTAGGTGTCACTGGCTGGGCCCAGCATTTATTGCCCCGTCCCTAGTTGCCCCCCTTGAGAAGGTGGGGGTGAGCTGCCATCTTGAACCGCTGCAGTCCGTGTGCTGTGGGTTGACCCACAATGCCCTGAGGGAGGGAATTCCAGGATTCTGTCCCAGTGACACTGAAGGAACGGCGATATATTTCCAAGTCAGGATGGTGAGGGGCTTGGAGGGGAACTTGCAGGGGGTGGTGTTCCCATGTATCTGCTGCCCTTGTCCTTCTAGATGGAAGTGGTGGTGGGTTTGGAAGGTGCTGCCTGAGGATCTTTGGTGAATTCCTGCAGGGCATCTTGTAGATGGTACACACTGCTGTTACTGAGCGTCGGTGGGGGGAGGGAGGGGATGGTACACACTGCTGTTACTGAGCGTCGGTGGGGGGAGGGAGGGGATGGTACATAGTGCTGTTACTGAGCATCGGTGGGGGGAGGGAGGGGATGGTACACACTGCTGTTACTGAGCATCGGTGGGGGGAGGGAGGGGATGGTACACACTGCTGTTACTGAGCGTCGGTGGGGGGGAGGGAGGGGATGGTACACACTGCTGTTACTGAGCGTCGGTGGGGGGGAGGGAGGGGATGGTACACACTGCTGTTACTGAGCGTCGGTGGGGGGAGGGAGGGGATGGTACACACTGCTGTTACTGAGCGTCGGTGGGGGGAGGGAGGGGATGGTACACACTGCTGTTACTGAGCGTCGGTGGGGGGAGGGAGGGGATGGTACACACTGCTGTTACTGAGCGTCGGTGGGGAGAGGGAGGGGATGGTACACACTGCTGTTACTGAGCGTCGGTGGGGGGAGGGAGGGGGTGTTTGTGGATGTGGGGCCAATCAAGCAGCTGCTTTGTCCTGGATGGTGTGGAGCTTCTTGAGTGTTGTTGGAGCTGCCCCCATCCAGGGGCAAGTGGGGAGTATTCCCTCACACTCCTGACTTGTGCCTTGGAGATGGTGGGACAGACTTTGGGGAGACAGGAGGGGAGTTACTTGCTGTAGGATTCCCAGCCTCTGACCTGCCCTTGTAGTCACAGTATTTACATGGGGAGTCCAATTGAGTTTCTGGTCATTGGTAAACCCCCAAGATGTTGATAATGGGGGATTCAGTGATGGTAACACCATTGAATGTCAAGGGGCAGTGGTTAGATTGTCTCTTACTGGAGATGGTCATAGCCTGGCATTTGTGTGGTGTGAATCTTATTTGCCACTTGTCAGCCCAAGCCTGGGTATTGCCCGGATCTTGCTGCATTTGGACATGAACTGCTTCAGTACCTGAGGAGCTGCGAATGGTGCTGAACACTGTACAATCATCAGTGAACATCCCCCACTTCTGACCTTATGATGGAGGGAAGGTCATTGATGAAGCAGCTGAAGATGGTTGGGCCCAGGACACTACCCTGAGGGACTCCTGCAGAGATGTCCTGGAGCTGAGATGACTGACCTCCAACAACCACAACCATCTTCCTATGTGCCAGGTATGACTCCAACCAGCGGAGAGTTTGCCCCCCGATACCCATTGATTCCAGGTTTGCCAGGGCTCCTTGATGCCACACTCGGCCGAATGCAGCCTTGATGTCAAGGGCTGTCCCTCTCCCCTCCCCTCTGGAGTTCAGCTCTTTTGTCCATGTTTGACCCAAGGCTGTAATGAGGTCAGGAGCTGAGTGACCCTGGTGGGACCCAAACTGGGCGTCACTGAACAGGTTATTGCTGAGCAGGTGCTGCTTGATAGCCCTGTTGGTGACCCCTTCCATCACTTTCCTGATGATCGAGAGGAGACCGATGGGGGCGGTAATTGGCCGGGTTGGATTTGTCCTGCTTTTTTGTACAGGACATACCTGGGCAATATTTCACATTGTCGGGTAGATGCCAGTGTTATAACTGTACTGGAACAGCTTGGCTAGGGGAGCAGCAAGTTCTGGAGCCCAAGTCTTCAGTCCCATTGCTGGAATGTTGTCTGGGCCCATAGCCTTTGCAGTTTGCACCTTACCAAAAGTCTTTGGATCAATTATATCCAGTACTTTGCTATTCTCCACTATCTCGGACTTCTGTAAAAGGCTCAATAGGATTGGTCAAGCAAGAATTCCCCATCTGAAGTACGACTGGCTATTAATTATGATAGTTCTCTTCTCTTGATGTTCTCCTATTCTCTCCTTTGGTCAGAATTCCATCATCTTTCCTATCATTGTTGGTCAACTAACTGGTCTATCATTCCTTGGGTATGCTCTGACCCCCTGCTTTAGTATAGGAATTACAGAAACGAGCTGAACATTTATTCAATCCATTCCACACTTTTAAAACGTTGGAATTGCACTTACCTCATTCCTCATCTCATCAGTCCAAGTCAGTCTTATGGGTGTTCTCTCTCCCTGGTAAACACCAAAGCGAAATAATCATATAATAGTTCTGTCACCGCATTATCATTTTCTTGAGATAGTATCACACTCTATCCACAAACACATTGACTCGAATCCCTTTTACCATCCCCTGAGAAAAAGAACAGGAAATGACATCACCACAGGAAATTGCATCACCAACTCAAGGAAACCCAAACAATAAAGAGAAAGTGGGCCGTGCCACCAGTGCTTCATCCAGAGGCTCACCGATGATGTTGCCTAGTATGGCGATGGAACACCTGAAAACAAACCTTCCAGCAAACCTACATCCAGATGTTATCATGCTCTATTTCTTAACCGTCCTTTTCCCATCAGATCCTTCCATCTCTTCTTGATGTGCTTGTAAAACAGTCGTGTTTCTTTTACGCTCTCCGATAATTTAATTCTCTTCCTTCTCTCTGCTTTCCTAACTGCTTTATGCTGTGTCTCTCCAAACCACTTACTCTCTACCCCCTGCAGTCTGTGTCCTGAATATCTGCATCTAACCCTCAACTGTTCTCTTATGTACTTATGGAGTCTGAGTCGTATTTAGTTTGTTACTTTTTCGGAAAGTATATCCCCCTTCCCGCCTCCCCCCTCTCACACTCACACATACACAAACGCACAAACTCTGTTAACACTATATAAAAGTTTCCCCTTTTGTTTTCTGTCAATATAGTCACCTGGGCCATTTTCTCAAGTGCTATTATCAGCCACTGAAAATCCTCAGTACCCAAATGCCCGAACACACCCTCCAGACGAAGCAGCACTTTACCTGCACTTCCCACAATCTAGTCTACCGCATTCACTGCTCACAATGTGCTCTCCTCTACATTGGGGAAACAAAGTGTAGACCGTCTACACAGAACACCCATGTTCTGCCTGCATACAAGACCCCTGAGCTTCCAGCTGCCTGTCAGTTGAACACCCCACCCAGTCCCCAGGCCAACGTCTCTGTCTCAGGCTTGTTGCAGTGTTCCAGGGAAGCTCAGCACAAGCTGGAAGAACAGCTCCTCATTTTCCACTCGGGAACGCTGCAGCCTTTAGGATCATTATCGAGTTCAATAACTTTGGGGCTTGAGCTCTCCCATGTCCTTACTCCTACCCCCACACACCAGGCCTTGCTATCACCCAGCCCATGGTTAGTCACTAACAGGCCCCATGAACAGCTATTCACCCTCCCAGCCAGATCGCTATCCACTCCTTTGTCTGTCCAACTGTTCTTCTCTCTCTTTGGGCCGTATCCCCATCTATCCTTTACTCCTTATCCCACCCCCACCCCCCACCCACCCTCTCTTCTGCCTAAACTTCAATATTTTCACAGCTACCATCAGTTCTGAGGAAGGGTCACACTACCCGAAACGTTAACTGATTTCTCTCCTCAGGTGGTGCCAGAACTGCTGAGCTTTTCCAGCAATTTCTGTTGTCGTTTCTGATTTACAGCGTCTGCACTTCTTTCGGCTTGTATTTACTCAAAATCAGCTTTCCTGCAATTAAATCTTTTGATTTTCGCCCCACTGCTCGACCTTCATCTTAAACCGTATTATGGTCACTATTGCCTTGATAATCCCCAATTTATACTCCTCTCAACCGCTCTGTTGATTCTCCATTACCAGAGGCAGACAGGGAATCTTCCCTTGTTGTGAGTCGAGTAACACTCTGTCAAACGGGACTGTTTATATTGTGCATCATCAAAAGTTCACAAGACATCCGAGTCGAATTAAGCCATTCGGCCCATTGAGTCTGCTCCGCCACTCGATCATCGCTGATACGCTCCTCACCCCCATTTTCCTGCCTTCGCTCCTTATCCCTCCAACCCATCACCAATTAAAAATCTGTCTTAACTTCTGCTTAAACCTACTCACTGTCCCAGCATCCACCGCACTTTGGGGTAACTAATTCCCACAGATTCACAACCCTCTGGGAGAAGTAGTTTCTCCTCAACTCTGTTTTAAATTTGTCAGTCCTTATCCTACGATGATGACCTCTTGTCCCAGAACGCCCCTCAAGGAAGAAGCATCCACTCCAGGCGTATTTTATCCACCCTTTACATCATCTTAATTACCTCAATTTGATCTCCTCTTATTCTTCTAAATTCCAGAGAGTATAGGCCTAAACGGTTCAATCTCTCTTCATCTGACAATCCTCTGGGATCAATCTGGTGAACTTCCTCTGAACTGCCTCCAATGCTGCTACATTTTTCCTCAAATAAGGAGACCAAAAAACTGTGCACAATACTCCAGGTGCAGTCACAGCAATGCCTTGTATAATTGCAACAGTGCTTCCTTACCGTCATATTTTATTCCTTTAGCTGTAAAAGCCAATGTTCCATTGGCTTTCTTTATTACCTGCTGTACCTGTGTGCTAGTTTTCTGTGCCTCATGAACAGGTACACCCAACTCCCCTCTGCACCGGAGCGCCCCAAACTCTCTCCCCATTTCGATAATAAGTCACCTTCCCATTTTTCCGACCAAAATGCAGTACCTCACACTTATCAGCATTAAACTCCATCTGCCACATTTTGGTCCACTCTCCTTCTATCCCTGTATCCGAGTCGTTAATGTGGATTGGAAATAGCTGGGACCCGAGCACTGAACCCTGTGGCACTCCACTAGTTACATCTTGCCGTCCAGAGAACAAAACCTATTTACCCTGGCTTTTATTGGAAGAGGAATTGAGTTCCGGAGTCCTGAGGTCATGTTGCAGTTGTATAAGACTCTGGTGTGGCCACATCTGGAGTATTGTGTGCAGTTTTGGTCGCCATACTATAGGAAGGATGTGGAGGCACTGGAACGGGTGCAGAGGAGGTTTACCAGGATGTTGCCTGGCATGGTAGGAAGATCGTATGAGGAAAGGCTGAGGCACTTGGGGCTGTTCTCATTGGAGAAAAGAAGGTTTAGGGGAGATTTGATAGAGGTGTACAAGATGATTAGGGGTTTAGATAGGGTTGACCGTGAGAACCTTTTTCCGCGTATGGAGTCAGATATTACGAGGGGGCACAGCTTTAAATTAAGGGGTGGTAGGTATAGGACAGATGTTAGGGGTAGATTCTTTACTCAGCGGGTCGTGAGTTCATGGAATGCCCTGCCAGTAGCAGTGGTGGACTCTCCCTCTTTATGGTCATTTAAACGGGCATTGGATAAGCATATGGAGGTTATTGGGCTAGTGTAGGTTAGGTGGGCTTGGATCGGCGCAACATCGAGGGCCGAAGGGCCTGTACTGCGCTGTATTTTTCTATGTTTCTATGTTCTATGTTCTACCCCGACTCTCTGTCTATCAGCCAGTCATCTATCCAGGCCAATAGATTACCCCGAATCCCATAAGATCCAACCTCATATTTGCTCCTGTATTTCCACTGACTGAATTTCCAAAGATACAAGTCAAGCTCTGTTGACTAGGAATCCAATTCAACCTTGGCACTGAATTTAAATGTTACCACCAACCAAGACAGAAAGAAACTACAATTGAATATTACAATTCAGTTAAAACTTGACTAGATTTAAAAATAGATCAGCCCTTAAAACTAACTGCTACAACACAAAGGGAACTTGTGGGGGGGGACTGGTGCCTGAAACACAGAAAGCTAGCACACAGGGGCAGCAGGGAATCAGGAAGGGTCAGGGAATGTTGGCCCTTATTCCAAGGGGGTTGGAGTATAAGAGTAGGGAAGTCTCACTGTAACTGTACAAGGTGCTGGGGAGACCACATCTGGAGCAGCTCTGGTCCCTTATTGAAGGGAGGATATCATTTCATTGGAGGCAGTTCAGAGAACATTCACTCGGATGATCCCTGCTGTGGAGAAAAGGTGAAACAGGCTGGGAATCTACTCCCTGGAGTTGAGAAGGATGAGAGCTGATCTCAGTGTAACATGTTGGATTCCTCAGGGGCTCGACAGGGTAAATGCTGAGAGGAGGTTTCCCCTCCTGGGGGAGTCTAGGACCAGAATAAAAAGGGGCACCAATTGCAGAGTGAGGAGGAGGAGGAATTGCTCCTCTCAGTGAGTCTGGAATTCTGTACCACAGAGAGCCGTGGGGGCAGAGTCCTTGTGTATAGTTACGGCTGGGATGGACATGACAGTGCTTTCAAGGTCATCGTTAGGTCAGCTTCAATTCAAGAGAGTTCCAGCGTGTCACCATGGCTTCGAAGCGATGGCTGACCGGAGTGAATAGCCCCTCGCACATCCATGTTCCAGCACCAGTGTCTTCCCCACTTCCATCTTGCAGCTCTGTGACATTTCTCATTAGATGTGGAGGAGCCGGTGTTGGACTGGGGTGGACAAAGTTAAAACTCACAACAAGGTGGGCGGCACGGTGGCACAGTGGTTAGCACTGCTGCCTCACAGCGCCTGAGACCCGGGTTCAATTCCCGCCTCAGGCGACTGACTGTGTGGAGTTTGCACGTTCTCCCCGTGTCTGCGTGGGTTTCCTCCGGGTGCTCCGGTTTCCTCCCACAGTCCAAAGATGTGCGGGTCAGGTGAATTGGCCATGCTAAGTTGTCCGTAGTGTTAGGTTAGGGGTATGGGTGGGTTGTGTTTCGGCGGGTCGGTGTGGACTTGTTGGGCCGAAGGGCCTGTTTCCACACTGTAAGTAATCTAATCTAAACCAGTTTATAGTCCAACAGGTTTGTTTGGAGGCACTAGCTTTCGGAGTGCAGCTCCTTCATCACATAACTAGTTACCTGGTGTTGTGGGAGTTTTCGCCATCTCTCACAAGGTCCAGCCTAAAAACTCCGTTGCCCAGAGGGCTCCACGTTTGGCACTTTGTCCACCCAATGACATTCCGAGCCTTCGGAAAGCAAAGGCGGATACCTCCTCCATCGTCAAACAGAAGGGGGGGGAAAAAAAACTTTGTGAGCCCACGAATCCCTGTCCTTTCAACTTTACCAGCTCTTTCGGCAGCTTAATGTCGATGAAAGTAAGCACAATGTGTCCGGGACTGATGGGGGAAAGCAGCCAGAACCAGCCTCCCAAGCCCTGGACAGGACATAGAGCAAAACAGCGCAGTACAGGCCCTTCGGCCCTCGATGTTGCGCCGACCTGTCATACCAATCTGAAGCCCATCTAACCTACACTACTCCATGTACGTCCATACTGAGTGAGTGTTCCTTCCTGAGCCTCCAATCTCTACCATTACTGGATAGAGTTCGGTCTCCTCATGGAGAGATGTAGGGGAACATAGGTTTAAGGCAAGAGGAGGAAAGTTGATGTAGAAGGCAAGGTTTTCTTAAAACCCAGAGGGCAGTAGGTATCTGGAACACGCTGCCAGGGGGAGAGGGTGGAAGCAACATCGAAGAGGCATGGAGTCGAAAAGTGTGGCGCTGGAAAAGCACAGCCAGTCAGACTGCACCCAGGCCGGAGAGTCAACATTTCAGGCATAAGGCCTTCATCAGGGATGAAGAGGCATTGAGACAGACACATGAATACAGGGATATGGACAGTGTGCAGGCAGATGGGATGAGTTGAGAATGACATCCCAGCACAGACACGGTGGGCCGAAGGGCCTGTTCCTGTGCTGTACTGTTCTACATACTTGTCATAGAGATGTACAGCACGGAAACAGACCCTTCAGTCCAACCCATCCATGCTGACCAGATATCCCAACCCAATCTAGTCCAGCACCCGGCCCATATCCCTCCAAACCCTTCCCATTCATATACCCATTCAAATGCCTCTTAAATGTTGTAATTGTACCAGCCTCCACCACTTCCTCTGGCAGCTCATTCCATACACGTACCACCCTCTGTGTGAAAACGTTGCCCCTTAGGTCCCTTTTAAATTTATCCCCTCTCACTCAACCTATACCCTCTAGTTCTTGACCTTCCTACTTCAGGGAAAAGACCTTGTCTATTTACCCTATCCATGCCCCTCATGATTTTATAAACCTCTATAAGGTCACCCCTCAGCCTCCGACGCTCCAGGGAAAACAGCCCCAGCCTATTCAGCCTCTCCCTGTAGCTCAAACCCTCCAACCCTGGCAACATCCTTGTAAATCTTTTCAGGTTTCACAATATCTTTCCGATAGGAAGGAGACCAGAATTGCACTCAATATTCCAAAAGTGGCCTAACCAATGTCCTGAACAGCCGCAACATGACCTCCCAACTCCTGTACTCAATACTCTGACCAATAAAGGAAAGCATACCAAACACCTTCTTCACTAGCCTATCTACCTGCGACTCCACTTTCAAGGAGCTATGAACCTGCACTCCAAGGTCTCTTTGTTCAGCCACACTCCCTGGGACCTTACCATTAAGTGTGTAAGTCCTGCGAAGATTTGCTTTCCCAAAATGCGGCACCTCACATTTATCTGAATTAAACTCCATCTGCCACTTCTCAGCCCATTGGCCCATCTGGTCCAGATCCTGTTGTAATCTGAGGTAACCCTCTTTGCTGTCCACTACACCTCCAATTTTGGTGTCATCTGCAAACTTACTAACTGTACCCCTTATGTTCACATCCAAATCATTTATATAAATGATGAAAAGTAGAGGACCCAGCACCGATCCTTGTGGCACTCCACTGGTCACAGGCCTCCAGTCTGAAAAACAACCCTCCACCACCACCCTCTGTCTTCTACCTTTGAGCCAGTTCTGTATCCAAATGGCTAGTTCTCCCTGTATTCCAGTGGGATCTAACCTTGTTAATCAGTCTCCCATTCCCTTCTCCAGAAGGGGCGGAGTCACTGAGCTCCTTTGATTTAATTGATTTTTATTTGGTTGATGAGGGAGTTAAAGGTTGGCGCAGATGGGAAAGTTAAGGCCATAATCAAATCGGTCACAAACTCATCGAACGGCAGAGGAGGATTGACTGGGCCGAATGGCCTCCTCTCGTTCTCAACTCTGTTTATTTTCATTGTCTTGCTCTCGCTTTCCCAATCTCGTCCACACCGCTGTGGTCAGCGCTTGTGTGACAATCCGCCCCACCGCCCCCCAACCCCTCCCTCCACATTTGTAAAGAGGAGACAGGTCTGTGTTTGTGCTTAAGCTCCAACTGAGCTTCCTCTCATCCCTTCGTCCTCCCCGTTCTATCCTCATGGCGTTGTAGTGCACCGTCGCCATCTTCAAATCAATTCTCAAGGCTGCAAATCTTCACCTTCCCAGTCTTTGTTTCTGAGGACCGCCCGCTATCAGGTGAAAATTCCGACCCTGCCCCAACCATCCAAAATGCCCCAACCAACCACTGCTGCCCTGCTCGTCTCTCCTCGTCCTATCAACCTCTGGCACCGGCTTTCACGATTAGGCCCGAGACCCTACTTCCCCTGACACTTCTCAAAAAGCCATTGTTTCAGAGGACAAAGTAGCACATTGTTCAACGGCGAACAAGTGGATCACACATTTTACTGATGTTAAACGGGACAAGCAACACACTCCACACACAGCAACGACACACAAAGGCCAGCATTCTGCCAACCCCATGTAGCGGGCACACGAGACAGAAAAGAAACAATCCTGCACCGATTCCACACTCTGTACAATTCTTATCGGCTGAAGTGTTTCCGAAAGGAAGCACGATTCAGCACAGATGGAGGCCACTCAGCCTCTGGCACATCAATGTCTGCTTCCTTAAACCACCTCTGCCCGCTGCAACGTTGTTTCCCCTCTTCCAGGCAAATGATCAAATTCCTTTGGGAAGGGCCACGATTAAAATCGAAGACAGTCCCAGGCAGTACGTCTCCCCATCCTGAATATAAGCTACCTACTCTTGTTCCCGTCGTTTGTGTCATAGTTTCTAATCAACCTCGTCAAAGATGGCCAGATGCACCTCTGGGGCAGGTGGGATTTGAACCCGGGCCTCTTAGTCCAGAGGTAGGGACACTACCAATGCACCATAAAAGCCCATCTCATGCCTGACATATGTGTGCCTTGCCAGTTTGTGAGGTGGACCTATCCAGAGTCAGAGATGTACAGCACAGAAACAGACCCTTCGGCCCAACCCGTCCATGCCGACCAGATATCCCAACCCAATCTAGTCCCATTCCTCAGCACTTGGCCCATGTCCCTCGAAACCCTTCCTATTCACATACCCATCCTTTCAAACACTCAGTAATTCATCTGTCTGATTAATGAGCTGAAATATAAAATAGAGGCTGCAATTACTTTCGACTCAAAAGAATGGCCAGCATTCATTTTACTTTCTTAAAAAATTGAATCAGAAACAAACCCTGTTGTGACTTAAAACGAAAAGGCCAGGGAATCTCCTCGCTTGAAATTCTGGTCTCCCTGCTATAGGAAGGATGTTATGAAATTTGAAAGGGTTCAGAAAAGATGTGGGCAGCACGGTGGCACAGTGGTTAGCACTGCTGCAGGTTCAATTCCCGACTCAGGCGTTCTCCCCGTGTCTGCGTGGGTTTCCTCCAGGTGCTCCGGTTTCCTCCCACAGTCCAAAGATGTGCAGGTCAGGTGAATTGGCCATGCTAAATTGCCCGTAGTGTTAGGTAAGGGGTAAATGTGGGGTATGGGTGGGTTGCGGGTCGGTGTGGACTTGTTGGGCTGAAGGGCCTGTTTCCACACTCTAAGTAATCTAATCTAATCTTTTTTACAAAGCAGTTATAAGGTTTGAGCTCTAGGGAGAGGCTGATCAGGCTGAAGCTGTTTTCCCTGGAGCGTCGGAGGCTGAGGGGTGACCTTATAGAGGTTTATAAAATTATGAGGGGCATGGATAGGGTGAATAGACAAAGTCTTTTCCCTGGGGTGGGGGAGTCCTGAACTATTTGACAATGAAGATTAGTTTGATCTTAGAGTAGAATAAAAGGTCAGCACAACATCGCAGGCCGAAGGGCCTGTACTGTTCTACGTAGAGGGCATAGATTTAAGATGAAAGGGGAAAGATTTAAAAGAGATGTAAGGGGCAACTTCTTCACATAGAGGGTGGTGTGTGTATGGAATGAGCTGCGAGAGGAATAACTCGATAAAACAATTCAAGCCTGTCTAGTCTCTCCTTTTAGCTCGATTACTCCATCCCAGGCAACACCCTGGTGAACCTCCTCTGTACCCCCCTCTGCTGCGATCGCATCCTTCCTGTAGTGAGGTGACCTGAACTGCACACAGCGCTCCAGTGGTAGCCTGACCAACGCTCTGTACAACTCCAACATCACCCCCTTGCTCTTATACTCTACACCACCACTGATGAAAGTAAGAGAGTAGGAGATTCAAAGGATTTGCAAAACCCTTAATGAACTGATTTCTCTGCATTTTGGTTTCAAATTGCTGCTCCCTTATTGGGAGATGCTGCCCCATAAGGGGGTAACAGCCTCTCAGCATCCACCCTGTCAAGCCCCCTCAGGTATATAATTCTTTGAAGTTTGTATCACATATAGAAAGGTGTTTAGCATGCTTGCCTTCATTGCTCAGTCCTCTGAGTATAGGAGTGGGAATGTCATGTTGAGGTTGTTCAGGACATTGGTGAGGCCATTTCTGGAGAACCATGTCCAGTTCAGGCCCCCACCTCCCCGATCACAGATAGAAGATAGAATCCCCGCAGTGTGGAAACAGGCCCTTCGGCCCAACAAGTCCACACCGACTCTCTGAAGACTAACCCACACAGACACCACCATCACCATCCCTGGATACATCCTGTCCCACCAGCAGGACAGACCCAGCTGAGGTGGGGATACAGTCGGGAGGGAGTTACCCTGGGAGTTGTCAGCATTGACTCTGGGCCCCATGAAGTCTCATGGCTTCAGGTTAAACCTGGACAAGGAACCCTCCTGCTGATTCCCACGTACCATCCTCCCTCGGCTGATGAATCAGTACTCCTCCACATGGAACAGCACTTAGAGGAAGCACTGAGGGTGGCAAGGTCACAGAGTGTACCCTGGGTGGGGGATCTCAATGTCCACCACCAAGAGGGGCTCAGCAGCAGCAGTGTTACTGACCGAGCTGGTCAGGTCCTAAAGGACATAGCTGCTACCCTGGGTCTGCGGCAGGTGGTGGGGGAACCAACAAGAGGGAAAAACATCCTCAACCTCATCCTGACCAATCTGCCAGCTGCAGATGTATCTGTCCATGACAGTATCGGTAAGAGTGACCACCACACAGTCCTTGTGGAGACAAAGTCCCACCTTCACATTGAGAATACCCTCCATCGTGTTGTATGGCACTATCACTGAGCTCAATGGGACAGACTCCAAACAGATCTAGCAACTCAGGACTGGGCATCCATGAGGCTCTGTGGGCCATCAGCAGCAGCAGAACTGTACTCCAGCCCAATCTGTAACCTCATGGCCCGGCAATATCCCCCACTCAACCATTACCATCAAGCCAGGGGATCAACCCTGGTTCAATGGAGAGTGCAGGAGGGCATGGCAGGAGCAGCACTAGGCATTCCTGAAGGTGAGATGTTAACCTGGTGAAGCCACCAAACAGGATTACTTACACGCCAAACAGCAGAAGCAGCAAGTGATAGACAGAGCTAAGCGATCCCACAATCACTGGATCAGATCTAAGCTCTGCAGTGCTGCCATATCCAGTGGTGAATGGTGGTGGGCGATTAAACAACTCACTGGAGGAGGAGCCCCCACAAATCTCCCCATCCTCGATGATGGAGGAGCCCAGCACATCAGGGCAAAAGGTCAGGCTGAAGCTTTCACAGCAATCTTCAGCCAGAAGTGCTGAGTGGATGATCCATCTCGGCCTCCTCCAGTGATCCCCAGCATCACAGATCCCAGCCTCCAGCCAATCCGATTCACTCCATGTGATATCAGCAACGGTTGGAGACACTGGATACTGCAAAGGCTATGGGCCCTGACAACATTCCAGCAATGGGACTGAAGACTTGTGCTCCAGAACTTGCTGCTCCCCCAGCCAAGCTGTTCCGGTACAGTTATAACACTGGCATCTACCCGACAATGTGGAAAGTTACCCAGGTATGTCCTGTACAAAAAAGCAGGACAAATCCAACCCGGCCAATTACCGTCCCCATCGGTCTCCTCTCGATCATCAGGAAAGTGATGGAAGGTGTCACCAACAGTGCTATCAAGCAGCACCTGCTCAGCAATAACCTGCTCAGTGACGCCCAGTTTGGGTCCCACCAGGGTCACTCAGCTCCTGACCTCATTACAGCCTTGCACACAGGAAGGTGGTTGTGGTTGTTGGAGGTCAGTCATCTCAGCTCCAGGACATCTCTGCAGGAGTCCCTCAGGGTAGTGTCCTGGGCCCAACCATCTTCAGCTGCTTCATCAATGACCTTCCCTCCATCATAAGGTCAGAAGTGGGGGATGTTCACTGATGATTGTACAGTGTTCAGCACCTTTCGCAGCTCCTCAGGTACTGAAGCAGTTCATGTCCAAATGCAACAAGATCTGGGCAATGCCCAGGCTTGGGCTGACAAGCACCATACAAGTGCCAGGCTCTAACCATCTCCAACAAGACAGAATCTAACTATCACCCCTTGACATTCAGCGGTGTTACTGTCAATGAATCACCTCATTCAACATCCTGGGGGGAATTACGATTGATCAGAAACTCAACTAGACTCACCACATAAGCACAGTGGGTACAGGAGCAGGTCAGTAGCTGGGAATCCTGCAGTGAGCAACTCCCCTCCTGACTCCCAAAAGCCTGTCCCATCATCTCCAAGGCACAAGTCAGGAGTGTGATGGAATACTCCCCACTTGCCCCTGGATGGGGGCAGCTCCAACAACACTCAAGAAGCTCGACACCATCCAGGACAAAGCAGCTGCTTGATTGGCCCCACATCCACAAACACCCCCTCCCTCCCCCCACCGACGCTCAGTAACAGCAGTGTGTACCATCTACAAGATGCACTGCAGACATTCACCAAAGATCCTCAGACAGCACCTTCCAAACCCACGGCCACTTCCATCTAGAAGGACAAGGGCAGCAGATACATGGGAACACCACCCCCTGCAAGTTCCCCTCCGAGCCCCTCACCATCCTGGCTTGGAAATATATCACCGTTCCTTCAGTGTCACTGGGTCAGAATCCTGGAATTCCCCTCCCTCAGGGCATTGTGGGTCAAACCACAGCACACGGACTGCAGCGGTTCAAGATGGCAGCTCACCCCCACCTTCTCAATTCCCCTCCCTCAGGGCGTTAAGTTCAATTCAGCAAAGAGCAATGGTACATCCCATGGATCGTTGGTAGATGTGAACATGGGTCTTAGCAGTGAGAAAACGGTTTGTGAACCCATCACGCCAACTCCCCTCACAATGGCGAACACTTTTGTGTGTCTTTGTCTGTGTAACTAATTCATGACTGCAATTCTATAGAAGATGTATCACATTCCATCACACATCATGAGTTTGTAATTGCAGACGGACATTTTCCAAAGTTGAATGAATACAAAAAATGTCCCAGCATGGGTATGGTTTGACTAAATCACAGATGGTGACAGATATGAGTCAGTTCTTTGGATCCTATCTAGATGGGCTGCACACGGCTGGGAAAATAACAGCATTTCATGATACACAACACGATAGATGTGCAAATCAGCCAGCACATTTAGGAGAGTGAGAGACAGCTTATAGCTCTCGAATCTCCTGAACGCGTTCGCCAACATAAAGCCCTCTGCCACTTGTCTCAGGCTTGCTCAGTGACTGAAATGGCACAGTGACTGTCATTTCAACTCACTGCAGAAAATTAGGTCTAGCAATTAGCAGCGCAAGGATCTTTTTAAAACGAATTTTCTATCCAACGCCAATCGACCTCTGCAGTCAGGAGAGGAACAAGGAAGTGATACTGTTCAATCTCATTTTGACATGTCTTAAATTGTCCTTACATTTAACATTTCAACCCCCGTTTTTTTCCCTTCTCTTTGTCTCCATTTCTCGCTCTCAATCCAATATTTGTTTTCATCTCTCGTGTATACTCGATTTGATCACTTTCTGTCATCTGCTTTTTCCCCCCAATCCTTCATTCTCGTCTGTGAAGGAGATTGACCTGCAGTCTTTCACTGAGGTTCCAGACCACATTATTACCAACTGACTCGTGAAAGCAAGTTGCACTTGAGAACACGTTGGCTAAAGGGGCCAAAAGGAGCATTTTGAACCTAATAAGGGAGAAAATTATATCCTCAGCGAAATGAGTTACACCTCCATCTGGAATATTGAAGGAAGGTCTTGTGAGGAAAGGCTGAGGGGACTGAGGCTGTTTTCATTAGAGAGTAGTTATGGTTTGGAGATGCCGGTGTTGGACTGGGGTGTACAAAGTTAAAAATCACACAACACCAGGTAGTCACCTGATGAAGGAGCGTCGCTCCGAAAGCTAGTGTGCTTCCAATTAAACCTGTTGGACTATAACCTGGTGTTGTGTGATTTTTAACTTCATTAGAGAGAAGGAGGTCACTCAATGGAGATGTATAAGACAATCAGAGCGTTAGGTAGGGTGGACAGTGAGGGCCTTTTTCCACGGATGGTGTAGGCTAACATGAGGGGACATAGCTTTAAATTGAGGGGGGGATAGAAATAGGACAGATATCAGAGGCAGTTGCTTTACTCAAGAGAGTAGTAGGGGCATGGAACGGCCGGCCTGCAATAGTAGTAGACTCACTGATGTTAAGGGCATTTAAATGGGCATTGGACATACATATGGGTAATAATGGAACGTTGTAGGTTAGATGGGCATCAGATGAAGTTCACAGGTTAGCACAACATTGAGGGCTGAAGGGCCTGTACTGCGCTGTAGCATTGTATGTTCTATCTCATTAAGTGGAAATAAAGTTAGAGATACTAAGCAGATACATTTTAATATTTAAAATTTAATATTTCATATTTTGCCATTTTGATATTTAAAAATACACAACAAGCTACAAATCCCCAGCCTTGGAAATAAAGCCAACTGAAAAAAAATAATAATTTAACATGGAGAATACTGAAATTTCTGATTCACTGATGGTGCTCACTCTCCAGTGACACAGAGGAATATTGTTACTGCTACGTCATTCATAAAGGGCTCAGAATCATTTCAAACTGCCAGATTCTCAATGTATTTTTCATTTCAATAGTTTCACAGCCAGTACATCACAGGGACTGAGATTGTGATTTGCCTGATGACTAATGATCAACATATATCCTCACAGTCACCAAAACAGAAAGTGCTGGAGAACCGCAGCAGGTCCTGCTAGTGTCTGTGGAGAGACAGACACAGACAGACAGACGGAGTCAGTGGTTCAAGCCCAAATGGCTCTTTTTTTCAGAACGAAAGCAAACATTCTAGTAAGAGATTTGTTGCGCATATCTGCTCATTTCCCATTATCCTCAACGATCTCTCTCTCTCTCCTCAAGGGTCCCCCGACACATCTAGTAACTCCCTTTGATTGTCATATCTATGGCATATGCTCCTTATCCACATTCTGCATCCCTTCGGTCTGCCATCACTCCTTCATCTTCCGCATGCTCTGAACTCCAACCTTCACGTTACATTCTACCTCTATATGCCCCTGTCCTGAATTTTGTACTGAATTTTTCCATTCATCCACGGAAATTTGAAGCATTTAATAATCAACTTTTTTCAAACACCAAAAGAAGCGACAATGTTGTTCTCTCATTCTTACGGCACAATAGGTGGCTCAGTGGTTAGGCACCCGGGTTCGATTCCAGCCTTGGGCGACTGTCTGTGCGAGTTTCCCCTGGGTGCTCCCACAATCTACAGATGTGCAGGTTAGGGTGGACTGGCCATGCTAAATTGTCCCATAGTGCCCAGGGATGTGCAGGTTAGGGTGGGATTGGCCATGCTAAATTGTCCCATAGTGCCCAGGGATGTGCAGGTTAGGGTGGATTGGCCATGCTAAACTGTCCCATAGTGCCCAGGGATGTGCAGGTTAGGGTGGATTGGCCATGCTAAATTGTCCCATAGTGCCCAGGGATGTGCAGGTTAGGGTGGATTGGCCGTGCTAAATTGTCCCATAGTGCCCAGGGATGTGCAGGTTAGGGTGGGATTGGCCGTGCTAAATTGTCCCATAGTGTCCAGGGATGTGCAGGTTAGGGTGGATTGGCCGTGCTAAATTGTCCCATTGTGCCCAGGGATGTGCAGGTTAGGGTGGACTGGCCGTGCTAAATTGTCCCATAGTGCCCAGGGATGTGCAGGTTAGGGTGGATTGGCCGTGCTAAATTGTCCCATAGTGCCCAGGGATGTGCAGGTTAGGGTGGATTGGCCATGCTAAATTGTCCCATAGTGCCCAGGGATGTGCAGGTTAGGGTGGATTGGCCATGCTAAATTGTCCCATAGTGCCCAGGGATGTGCAGGTTAGGGTGGGATTGGCCATGCTAAATTGTCCCATAGTGCCCAGGGATGTGCAGGTAAGGGTGGGATTGGCCATGCTAAATTGTCCCATAGTGCCCAGGGATGTGCAGGTTAGGGTGGATTGGCCATGCTAAACTGTCTCATAGTGCCCAGGGATGTGCAGGTTAGGGTGGATTGGCCGTGCTAAATTGTCCCATAGTGCCCAGGGATGTGCAGGTTAGGGTGGATTGGCCGTGCTAAATTGTCCCATAGTGCCCAGGGATGTGCAGGTTAGGGTGGATTGGCCGTGCTAAATTGTCCCATAGTGCCCAGGGATGTGCAGGTTAGGGTGGATTGGCCGTGCTAAATTGTCCCATAGTGCCCAGGGATGTGCAGGTTAGGGTGGATTAGCCATGCTGAATTGTCCCATAATGCCCCAGGGATGTGCAGGTTAGGGTGGATTGGCCATGCTGAATTGTCCCATAGTGCCCCAGGGATGTGCAGGTTAGGGTGGATTGGCCATGCTAAATTGTCCCATAGTGCCCAGGGATGTGCAGGTTAGGGTGGATTGGCCATGCTAAATTGTCCCACAGTGTCCAGGGATGTGTAGGTTAGGGTGGATTGGCCATGCTAAATTGTCCCATAGTGCCCAGGGATGTGCAGGTTAGGGTGGATTGGCCATGCTAAATTGTCCCATTGTGCCCAGAGATGTGTAGGTTAGGGTGGATTAGCCATGCTGAATTGTCCCTTAGTGCCCCAGGGATGTGCAGGTTAGGGTGGATTGGCCATGGGAAATTGTTCCATAGTATCCAGGGATGTGCAGGTTAGGGTGGATTGGCCATGCTAAATTGTCCCATAGTGCCCAGGGATGTGCAGGTTAGGGTGGATTGGCCATGCTAAATTGTCCCATAGTGCCCAGGGATGTGCAGGTTAGGGTGGGATTGGCCATGCTAAATTGTCCCATAGTGCCCAGGGATGTGCAGGTAAGGGTGGGATTGGCCATGCTAAATTGTCCCATAGTGCCCAGGGATGTGCAGGTTAGGGTGGATTGGCCATGCTAAACTGTCTCATAGTGCCCAGGGATGTGCAGGTTAGGGTGGATTGGCCGTGCTAAATTGTCCCATAGTGCCCAGGGATGTGCAGGTTAGGGTGGATTGGCCGTGCTAAATTGTCCCATAGTGCCCAGGGATGTGCAGGTTAGGGTGGATTGGCCATGCTAAATTGTCCCATAGTGCCCAGGGATGTGCAGGTTAGGGTGGATTGGCCGTGCTAAATTGTCCCATAGTGCCCAGGGATGTGCAGGTTAGGGTGGATTAGCCATGCTGAATTGTCCCATAATGCCCCAGGGATGTGCAGGTTAGGGTGGATTGGCCATGCTGAATTGTCCCATAGTGCCCCAGGGATGTGCAGGTTAGGGTGGATTGGCCATGCTAAATTGTCCCATAGTGCCCAGGGATGTGCAGGTTAGGGTGGATTGGCCATGCTAAATTGTCCCACAGTGTCCAGGGATGTGTAGGTTAGGGTGGATTGGCCATGCTAAATTGTCCCATAGTGCCCAGGGATGTGCAGGTTAGGGTGGATTGGCCATGCTAAATTGTCCCATTGTGCCCAGAGATGTGTAGGTTAGGGTGGATTAGCCATGCTGAATTGTCCCTTAGTGCCCCAGGGATGTGCAGGTTAGGGTGGATTGGCCATGGGAAATTGTTCCATAGTATCCAGGGATGTGCAGGTTAGGGTGGATTGGCCATGCTAAATTGTCCCATAGTGCCCAGGGATGTGCAGGTTAGGGGGGATTGGCCATGCTAAATTGTCCCATAGTGCCCCAGGGATGTGCAGGTTAGGGGGGATTGGCCATGCTAAATTGTCCCACAGTGCCCAGGGATGTGCAGGTTAGGGTGGATTGGCCATGCAAAAGTGTCCCATAGTGCCCAGGGATGTGCAGGTTAGGGTGGATTGGCCATGCTAAATTGTCCCCCAGTGTCCAGGGATGTGCAGGTTAGGGTGGATTGGCCATGCTAAATTGTCCCACAGTGCCCAGGGATGTGCAGGTTAGGGTGGATTGGCCATGCTAAATTGTCCCATAGTGCCCAGGGATGTGCAGGTTAGGGTGGATTGGCCATGCTAAATTGTCCCACAGTGTCCAGGGATGTGTAGGTTAGGGTGGATTGGCCATGCTAAATTGTCCCATAGTGCCCAGGGATGTGCAGGTTAGGGTGGATTGGCCATGCTAAATTGTCCCATCGTGCCCAGGGATGTGTAGGTTAGGGGGATTAGTCAAGGAAAAATGTTAAGTAAGAAGGTCGGGGGAATGGCTCTGGGCCCTTCAGAGGGTTGGTGTGGACGTGCTGGGCTAAATGGTCTGTATCCACACTGTATGGATTCTATTAAATAGAGTTATAGAGATGTACAGCACGGAAACAGACCCTTCAAACTCATCCATGCCGACCAGATATGCTAACCCAATGTAGTCCCATTTGCTAGCACTTGGCCCATACCCCTCCAAACCCTTCCTATTCATGTTACTATCCAGAAGCCTTTTACATGCTGTAACTGTACCAGCCTCCACCACTTCCTCTGGCAGCTCATTCCATACACGTACCACCCTCTGTGTAAAAACGTTGCCCCTCAGGTCCCTTTTAAATCTTTCCCCTCTCACCCTGAACCTGTGCCTCCCTTGGACTCCCCTACTCTGGGGAAAAGACCTTGGCTATTCACCCTATCCATGCCCCTCATGATTTTATCAACCTCAATAAAAGGTCACCCCCTCAGCCTCTGACACTCCAGGGAAAACAGCCCCAGCCTGTTCAGCTTCTCCCTGTAGCTCAGATCCTCCAACCCTGGCAACGTCCTTGCAAATCTTTCCTGAACCCTTTTCAATTTTTCACAACCTCTTTCCTATAGCAGAGAGACTAGAACTAAACACAGTATTCCAAAAGGGGTTGAAGTAAAGACCCCACGGCACTATTTTGAAGAGGGGGCTATTTCTCCCTGGGATCCAGGACACTCTCTCTCTCGCCATTGAGATCACAAATAATCAGATTCACTTCTGATTTGCAACACAGACAAAGTGCACAGCCCGTCAAAACCACAATATTCATCACCAGTCCCAAAGACAGATGTCTATCTCATTGCTGGGTGTGGGAGCTCAATGTACACAAACCCATCGCCATGTTGCCTATATTAAACAGGGACTACACTCCCAAATTATTTGATTAACTGAAATAATTTGGCATGTCCTGCGTGGGTTTCCTCCGGGTGCTCCGGTTTCCTCCCACAGTCCAAAGATGTGCGGGTCAGGTGAATTGGCCATGCTAAATTGCCCGTAGTGTTAGGTAAGGGGTAAATGTAGGGGTATGGGTGGGTTGCGCTTCGGCGGGTCGGTGTGGATTTGTTGGGCCGAAGGGCCTGTTTCCACTCTGTAAGTAATCTCATCACAGAGCTCACACTCACTAATTCTGCAGCATTCACAATCGAATTGCTTCATAAACGCCAATGATCAATCCTATGGAGTTGCAAAAGTTGCTACGTCAACATAACCCTATTTTGTGTTCTTTTCTTCTTCTGTCTGACTTATTCTGTCGCTCCTAAAATTATCAATAAATTAATGTATTTCTCTTCCTTGCTTGCCAGTCACTCTCTGCTAAGACCATTAAGTTTGTATTTTCCCCCAAGGCATTATTATTTGAACCCAGCTGACATTACTACCGGATAAACTTTAATTGATGACTGGTTTTGTTTGGTTTTTAACAAGGTAGAAAATGTGTTGCTGGAAAAGTGCAGCAGGTCAGGCAGCATCCAAGGAGCAGGAGAATCGACATTTCGGGCTTGAGCCCTTCTTCAGGAATGAGGAAACACTTTCCTCATTCCTGAAGAAGGGCTCCTGCCCGAAACGTCGAATCTCCTGCTCCTTGGATGCTGCCTGACCTGCTGCGCTTTTCCAGCAACACATTTTCAGCTCTGATCTCCAGCATCTGCAGTCCTCACTTTCTCCTTTTAAACAAAGGTAGTCAGTCACTAAAACACAAACATGTGACACTGCAGATCCAAGTTTCACAAAGTTTCTTATGGAAAAGAAATGAGGATAAAATAGAAAAAAAACTATACAACACAAATTTAAAGATTTTGAGACACTCGATTGTAAAATACTATCCCATGAATCCCAAAATCCTCCTTCACAGTGCTCAGGCCAAGAAAAACTCCAGTCTACTTCACATCTCTGAGGCTTATAATTTGATGGTTGCTTCGATTCCCTGTCTTGAGAATCTGACAGCCTCTTCCCAGCAGCCTTTGTACAGCAGAGCTCAGACTTTCTCAGTTTCAAATAACCCCTGCAGGGTTTCAACCAAACATTTCTGATCTGGAACTTTTAAACTAAATTCCTCATGTTGAGGCAACAACTTTCTTAACAGCTCTAAACAAGCTCCTTCCCTCAGGAGCAACTGTTTTAGACATCCAGATTCAGCCAATATTTCTGCAGACATTGAAACTAAAAAGGCTTTTATTCGAAACTGTGACTGTCTCACCTAACCTTTTATCTGAAGGCATAATGGGTTGTCTGCTCATGAACTCCTCTAATAGAAATAAAACCCCATTACTCTTCAGGCAAGTCCCTTCCTAATCTGATGTTTCGAAAGATATCCTGCAAGTTAATTATTGAACCGCTTCATAGACATGCAGAACAAAAATCCAAATGCTACCAGCTCAGGTTCAATATCTAAATGAATACAGATAAATCACACACTTGCATCACCTTAAGGAAGACATAACTATAACCTCAGCTTTCACTGAACACTTACTGAGTGCTGTGGTCAAGAGAGAGCTGTAACATCAGAGGTCAGTTCGGGACTTGGAGTGGAACAGTTTTAAAGTTAGCAGCAAGTTTTCCTTAGTTCAGACACAACATAGTTCATCAACAAAAGTTCCTTTGGATTTGTTCCAATAAATGTAACAAAGTTTCAGCCTTTGGTTGCCAGGAAGAAAGTTGGGGGTTGGGGGAGGATCGGGTGGCATGCAGAGGAGATTTACCACAATGATTCCAGGCATTGGGGATATTAGCTCCGAGGTTAGGGAGAAAGAGACGACGGGACTGTTCTTGGAGTAAGGGAGATCGAGAGAAGATATGATCAAATAACTATACAGCATGGATACAGACCCTTCGGCCCAACCAGTCCATGCCAGCCTTAAACTAGTCCCACCTGCCTGCTCCTGGCCCATCTCCCTCCAAACCTTTCCTATTCATGTCCTGATCCAAATGTCTTTTAAACATTGTAACTGTCCCCACACCCAAACCACACTCCGTGTAAGAAAAATTGCCGCAATATCTGTTTTAAATCTCTCTCCTCTCACCTTAAAAAATGCCCCCTAACCTTGCAAACCCCCACCTGCCATTCACCATATCTATACCCCTCATGATTTTTAAGCCCTCTACAAGGTCACCGTTCAGCCTCCTACACTCCAGTGAGAAAAGTCCCAAGCAATCCAGCCTCTCCTTATTACTCAACCCTCCAATCCCGGCAACATCCTGGTAAATCTCTTCTGAACCCTCTCCAGTTTAATAATATGCTTCCTGTAACAGGGCACAGAATGGACACAGTTCTCCAGACGAGACCTCACCAATGTCCTGTACAGCCTCAACGTGACGTCCCAACTCCTACACTCAAAAGGACTGAGCAATGAAGGCAAGCATGCTACACACCTTCTTAACCCCCCTGTCTATATGTGATTAGGGGAGAGTGAGGACTGCAGATGCTAGAGGTCAGAGTTGAAAAGTGTGGTTCTGGTGTGGGCAAAGATCTGCCAGTCTGCCTATCCATAGCATGGCCACACAGAACACAGAAATCAAGCCTGTCCAGACCATACAAGAAACACCCAGAATGCCTCAGCGTTGACCAAATAGGCTGTCAAGGGAAATCTGGCATGACCACAGTCACTCGCAGACCAGGGAATACACTTTCCAAGACAAACTGACAATAAGCTTCCTGCAGCAGATCAACACAGCTGTCCCAAAGCCCTAAGGGCAGTCTCGTACCCCAGTGATACCAAAGCCACACAAAGGACAGAGCTGAAAATGTGTTGCTGGAAAAGCGCAGCAGGTCAGGCAGCATCCAAGGAGCAGGAGATTCAACGTTTCAGGCATGAGCCCTTCTTCAGGAATCCTCAAATTGTCGATTCTCCTGCTCCTCGGACGCTGCCTGACTGATTGTGCTTTTCTAGCACCACACTCTTCAACTATGTATATGTGATGCAAACTTCAAAGAATGTCCCTGAACATCTCTCTGTTCTACAGCACTAACCAAGGCCCTACTCTTAACTGTAGAAGGCCTGCCCTGGTTTGTTTTACTAAAATGAAATACCTCACTTTTATCCAAATTAAACTCCATCTGCCACTCCTCAGCCCAGGATCTCTTTGTAATCTTACGTAACCTTCTTCACTATCCACTACATCCACCAATCTTGGTGTCATCAGCAAACATACTGACCATGCTTTCTATACTGACATCCAAATCATTTATATAAATGACAAACAGCAGAGGACCCAGCACCGATCCCTGTGGAACACCGCTGGTCACAGGTCTCCAGTCTGAGAAACGACCCTCCACCACCGCCCTCTGTCTCCTTAATCAAGCCAATTTGGTATCCAATTGGTAAGCCCACCCTGAATCCCATGTGACCCTAACTTTACTAATTAGTCTGCCATGTTGGAACCTTGTCGAAGGCTTTACTGAAGTCGAGGTTGACAGAGTCTCCTGCCCTACCTCACTAATGGAGGGATACTAAGAGGATAATGAGCTTAAACAAAAAAGCCAAGTTCAATCTGCTTTCATTCGCTTATGGTACAAGGAGTAAGGGAGGTGGGGGTCCACGATTTTAAGGCTTTAGACAAATGATGCGTTGTTGGTGGGGGGAGGGGAGGGGAGGTAATGGGAAGACAACATTTATTTGAACGCAGTATGTGGTAATGATTTGGAACTCTCTGCCAACAAGTGAGGAAGAAGAAGGCATCATCCGCAAGTTTGACTTAATTTTGAAGAGATTCGTGATCCAAACGAGCAGATTTCAAAAGGAGGGAAAGTGAGGCAAAAAAGATTTCGGAAAGAGTTGCGGAGTTTACAGGGCCCTCAGCAGCTCAGGGCATGGCTAGCAGTGGCAGGGACATGAAAATGGGAGGCCACTGAAGAAGCCAGAATCAAACTTAGAGAGATGGTCCAGCACAGAAACAGACCCTTCGGTCCAACTCGTCCATGCCGACCAGATATCCCAACCCAATCTAGTCTCACCCTGCCAGCACCCGGCCCATATCCCTCCAAACCCTTCCTATCCATATACCCATCCAGGTGCCTTTTAAATGCTGTAATTGTACCAGCCTCCACCACTTCCTCTGGCAGCTCATTCCACACACGTACCACCCTCTGTGTGAAAAAGTTGTCCCTTTTCAACCTTTCCCCTCTCACCTAAACCTATGCCCTCTAATTTTAGACTCCTCCACCCCAGGGAAAAGACCTTGGCTATTCACCCTATCCATGCCCCTCACAATTTTATAAACCTCTCTGAAGTCACCCCTCAGCCTCCGACGCTCCAGGTATTGCTGGGCTTTATTGTAGCATCCTAGGAAGGCTCTATATAAATGTGCAATAAAATCAATGGGCTCAGAGATGTTATGACACAACGCTGGAACAAAGTGGGGCTTGAACCTGGGTCTCCTGGCTCAGAGGCAAGGACATATCACTGTGCCACAAAAAAACCCAAATTCATTCCCCCTACACATATTGGAGAGGGGCACAGCTGTTTGACCTCTTCACCTTTTTGTCCTCCCATTTGGTCATGCGTCCAGAACGAGAGGGCATAGGTTTAGGGTGAGAGGGGAAAGATATAAAAGGGACCTAAGGGGCTACTTTTTCACACAGAGGGTGGCACGTGTGTGGAATGAGCTGCCAGAGGATGTGGTGGAGGCTGGTACAATTGCAACATTTAAAAGGCATCTGGATAGGTATATGAATAGGAAGGGTTTGGAGGGATATGGGCCGGGTGCTGGCAAATGGGACAAGACTGGGTTGGGATATCTGGTCAGCATGGACGGGTTGGACCAAGAGGTACCGCACATCTCTATGACTGTAAGATCTGGTAGGTACTGGAGAGAGATTGGGTGGGAGAACATTCCTGTGAAGGGGCTACATAAATTCAGTTGCTGGCCGGAAAGAATCCGAATGGGGATCGGAGGGAGAGTTCTTACAGTGTTATCTAAACCTTCCACATTCCAGCAAACTACAGCTCTGCTGAGAGAGAGAAATAAAATCCCGTTCTCCAACTTGCCCTTCTGAACACGCAGGCACTGGGCTGCCCACGTGATGATATTGCAGCCTGCGAATGCCCATATACCCCCCCCCCCCTCAACCACCCTCCCCCCTCCTCAAACAGCCAAAGTCATTCTCCTTTTACAAAACATGCCCAAATCTGAGCTGGCTTTGCGTTTAAAACATGATCCCCGTCTAGGGTGGTTTTTATTGGGAAAAAGCTATTTCAGGGACTCTGTGGAAACCCATCTATCTGATCCGTTGAAGTTCTGGGGGGGGGGGGGGGAATTTCGAATAGACCCCACTCCAGCGGTTTGCAAATCTGACAACAGACCAGCAGCCACACAAAGGACAATTCTGCATTTGGGCTGAAGCGAGTGCACTGCTTACCTTCTCAGTATCACCGGATGAACATCCAAAGCGGGAATGTTTTTTGTTCATTCGCTAAAAGATCATGGGTGCAAAAACAAAAATCAGATCAAAAGGAACACAAAAGATGTTGTGTTTCCCCCCCCCCCCTCTGGCTCGTCAGGACTTGCCTTACCTGTTATGCAGTTAGCGGTATCCCTCCTCTCTCTCTGCAGACAGACAGACGTACCCCACATTCTGATTTTTCTCTGCAACGTTTCCCGGTCAATGAGAGTGCGGCTGTTGCCCAGAGCTAGGATTCGCTCCCTCCAGTGGGATAGCTGCAGAATAGCACACACACACACACACAGACAGGAATTTACCCCACGTCTCTCCAGCAACAGACGGGAACCCAGCTCTTTTACTCGAAGATTTTAACCTGCACTTCTCAGCCCTATCAATTCGCCAGCAACTTTCCGCAGATCTCTCCAGAACTGTGCATTTGTTTCCTGCGGTTGGTCGGGAAGGGCGAGAGGGGAAATGCTTGCAGTTAGTGGTGGACCACGGCTCTCAGCAAATCCGGCAAAACAGACTGAGAGGGATGGCGAACTTGCTGTGTTTTGGAATCCCGAGCCAAGCAAAGATTGCATTCGTTGCAGACTTGGGGGAGAGCTCTTGTGGTGCAGTGGTAGTGTCCCAGCCTCTGAGCTAGGTGACCTCGTCCTGCCTGGTCGGGGGGGGGGGGGGGAGCGGGAGGGAAGAGCAGCACACTAATACTGGGGCTGCGTTCACATTGTGCTGTAGGAACTTACAAATTGGACAGGGAGTCAAGCTTCAGGGGCAGGGGGCAGCATTTTCGGCCGAGCATCTCTGACCCGAGAAAGCATTGAACACACAATAACTGAGAGATAGGCCATTCGGCCAGCCTTGCCCATGTCGCCTCCTCGCCAAAGGAGCACTTCTAGGGCTTAAGATTGGGATGCAATGGCCAGTGGGTGCAGGCTATAAGCCAAATGACCTTCTGTGCTGCACTGTCCTCTCTGCAGTCTCTTACAGTTCTACCATTGACCCTGCAGTCAGCACTGGGTCACCCCTTTGTGTCTTCTAGGTTACAGCCCAGTGGCTTTTCCAGGATGGCTCAGTGGGAAGCACTGCTGCCGCACAGCGCCAGGGACCTGGGTTTGATTCCAGCCTCGGAGGTTGCACATTCACCCCGTGTCTGCGTGGGTTTGCTCCGGTTTCTCCCCACAGTCCAAGGATGTGTAGAGGGTGGATTGGTCATGTTAAATCATCCCATAGTGCCCAGGGATGTGCAGGTTAGGGTGGATTGGCCATGCTAAATTGTCCCATAGTGCCCAGGGATGTGCAGGTTAGGGTGGATTGGCCATGCTAAATTGTCCCATAGTGCCCAGGGATGTGCAGGTTAGGGTGGATTGGCCATGCTAAATTGTCCCATAGTGCCCAGGGATGTGCAGGTTAGGATGGATTGGCCATGCTAAATTGTCTCATAGTGCCCAGGGATGTGCAGGTTAGGGTGAATTGGCCATGCTAAATTGTCCCATAGTGCCCAGGGATGTGCAGGTTAGGGTGAATTGGCCATGCTAAATTGTCCCATAGTGCCCAGGGATGTGGTGATTAGGTGCATTAGTCAGGGGGCAATGTAGAGTAATAGGATAGGAGGGATGGGTTGGGTAGGAATGTCTTCCGAGGGTGAGTGTGGGCCTGTTGGGCTGAATGGCCTGTGGGGCTTCTGTGAGCTTTTCGTAGTTTCATGCTCCCATTGGCCAGCAGTAAGCATCTTGCAGTGCCATGGCAGTGACTCTACCTCTCGTGTAGGGGATCCTGGCCCAAGTCCCTGGAGGTGTGTCATTCCTGTATCCAAGCAGGTTAATTAATATTAATGTAGACAAAGATTATTCACATGGATCGGGTTTCCAGGGCGACACCAGCATTTAGTGAAACTGAACCCCGTGGATAAAACCACAGGGGAACTGAAAGGCAAGATGTGTAACTTATTGCTCCAGATATTTTAGGTCAAGCCTGCTCAGGGATGTTATGACACAACTCTGGAACAAGTGGAGCTTGAACCTGGGTCTCCTGCCTCTGAGGTAGGGACATTAGCTCTGTGCGACAAAAGCTCCAATTTCCTTGCCCTACAAATATGGGAGGGGGGAAGGAACGTGGCTGTTTGACCCTATTGCACGTGGATAGTTGGTTAATGAGATATTCAGGAATGTGAGCGGGCACCCCCAGTGTCAGGACCATCACAGTTCAGTCCCATTTTTCCCCAACCTCTACCCAAGCTGGCGCTTTCTATATGGTGAGTCACTGGAAGGAAAAGGAGTTCTGCCAACAATAGTGATGGAAAGGGAACAGACGTGGGCAATAAAGTGGCCAAGGCCTCCTCGCCAGGGCATGACTGGCAGCAGCCTTCCATTTGCCCACGTCTGTACCATTTCCCCCAATTTCCTTGCCCTACAAATATTGGAGGGGGTGGGGTGAGGAACGTGGCTAAATCCTGCTAAGATTTGCTTTTCCAAAATGCAGCACCTCACATTTATCTGAATTAAACTCCATCTGCCATTTCTAAGCCCATTGGCCCATCTGATCAAGGTCCTGTTGTAATCTGAGGTAACCTACTTTGCTGTCCACTACACCTCCAATTTTGGTGTCATCTGCAAACTTACTAACTGTACCTCTTATGCTCCCATCCAAATCACAAAATGACGAAAAGTAATGGACCCAGCACTGATCCTTGTGGCATTCCACTGGTCACAGGCCTCCAGTCTGACAAACAACCCTCCACCACCACCCTCTGTCTTCTACCTTTGAGCCAGTTCTGTATCCAAATGGCTAGTTCTCCCTGTATTCCATGAGATCTAACCTTGCTAATCAGTCTCCCATGGAGAACCTTGTCGAACGCCTTACTGAAGTCCATATAGATCACATCTACCGCTCTGCCCTCATCAATCCTCTTTGTTACTTCCTCAAAAAACTCAATCAGGTTTGTGAGACATGATTTCCCACGCACAAAGCCATGTTGGCTATCCCTAATCAGTCTTTGCTTTTCCAAATACATGTACATCCTGTCCCTCAGGATTCCCTCCAACAACTTGCCCACCACCGAGGTCAGACTCACGAATTGGACCAAAGGGTCTGTTTCCATGCTGTACATCTCTATGACTACCCATTAAGCTTGGCTCACCCATGTCCCTAGAGGAATGCCATTGGTGAGGAGGTACTAGCACTCAGTGGCTGGCTCAAAGCTAGCAGGCAGGGGAATGGTGCATGGAGTGCCAACTGGGTTCCAACCCTAGGGGGCACGTTTCTGAGCCTGATGTCATTCTGAACTGACGCACAAAGCAATGCTGCTGTGTGAGCACTGGAGGCATTCAAGGGCCAGCACCATTGAGCAGAATTGTTACAGCTCCAAAGGAGACCATTCGGCCCACTCTGCCTGCATGCCAGCTGTCTTGGAAGAGATACAATGATGTCTCACACCTCCTTGGCTGTCTGTGGTTCGTTGCCTGTTATTTTCAACAGAATGCCCAGTTACCAATAGTCCTCGGCAGCATTGTGACTCTTGGAGCGGTGTTCTGTTTGGTGCTGGAGATGCTGTTACCTCCATTATCCAGGGCAGATTCACCATGTTGGAGCATCAGCCAAATAGTTCAATCATACGGCACATTAAATCAAAGCTAAAACATTGCAGATGCTGGAAACCTGAAATGAAATTAAGTTAAAATCTTAATGTGACCACCACCCCTTGATTTTCAGTGGTGTTACCATCACCAAATCCCTCACTATCAAGCCTGGGATTACCTTGGACCAGAAACTGAACTGGACTCACCACATAAACACAGCGGCTACAAGAGCAGGTCAGAGGCTGGGAATCCTGCAGTGAGTAACTCCCCTCCTGACTCCCCAAAGCCTGTCCACCATCAACAAGGCACAAGTCAGGAGTGTGATGGAATACTCCCCACTTGCCCCTGGATGGGGGCAGCTCCAACAACACTCAAGAAGCTCGACACCATCCAGGACAAAGCAGCCGCTTGATTGGCCCCACATCCACAAACATCCCCTCCCTCCCCCCACCGACGCTCAGTAACAGCAGTGTGTACCATCTACAAGATGCACTGCAGGAATTCACCAAAGATCCTCAGGCAGCACCTTCCAAACCCACCACCACTTCCATCTAGAAGGACAAGGGCAGCAGATACATGGGAACACCACCCCCTGCAAGGTCCCCTCCAAGCCCCTCACCATCCTGACTTGGAAATATATCTCCGTTCCTTCAGTGTCACTGGGACAGAATCCTGGAATTCCCTCCCTCAGGGCATTGTGGGTCAACCCACAGCACAAAGACTTTTTGTTAAAAATTCATTCACAGGGTGAGGGTGTTGCTGGCCAGGCCAGTATTTATTGCCCATCCCTAATTGCCCAGAGGGCAGTTAAGAGTCGACCACATTGCTGTGGGTCTGGAGTCACGTGTAGGCCAGACCAGGTAAGGAGGGCAGCTTCCTTCCCTGAAGGACATTAGTGAAGAGACGGGGTTTTCTGACATTGGATTCATGGTCGCCATTTGACTCTTCATTCCAGATTGGTTTTATTACATTTAAATTCAACCATTGTAGGATTAAAGCCTGCGTCTCCAGAACATTAACTAGGTCAACAGGCCAATGAAAATACCTCTGGGCCACCACCTTCCCCCTAAGCTGTTACCTTCCCACTGCAGTGGAGATGTTGGTGTTGGACTGGGGTGTACACAGTAAAAAATCACACAACACCAGGTTATAGTCCAACAGGTTCATTTGGAAGCACTAGCTTTCGGAGCGACGCTCCTTCATCAGGGAACTAGTGGGGCTAGAAGCACTTTAACTTGGTTCAAGAAGGCAGTTCACCACCCACCAACTCAAGGGGCAGTGAGCAATGGGCCGCATGCCTTCCACAGCAAAAAATACAGCAGGTTCGGGAAATCTGAAGGAGACACCGAGGAGGCTGGAGAGATTCAGCACCAGTGGGGAGAAAGCAAACAGTCCCAGGACAGGGGAACTATTTCCAAACTCGGAGCTGTCGCTTTGTATGGGCCAGTGGGGTGGAAGGGACAGGTTTTCACAGTGAGTTAGCACCTGTGATGCACCTCTGCCTCAACCCCGCCCCCCCACCCGCCGACTAATGACCTACAAAAATGCCAAGCAAAGGGAACCAGCCACCCTAACCAGCACATCCCTGGGCACTATGGGACAATTTAGCATGGTCAATCCACCCTAACCTGCACATCCCTGGGGCACTATGGGACAATTTAGCATGGCCAATCCACCCTAACCTGCACATCCCTGGGCACTATGGGACAATTTAGCATGGCCAACCCACCCTAACCTGCACATCCCTGGGCACTATGGGACAATTTAGCACGGCCAATCCACCCTAACCTGCACATCCCTGGGCACTATGGGACAATTTAGCACGGACAATCCACCCTAACCTGCACATCCCTGGGCACTATGGGACAATTTAGCATGGCCAACCCACGCTAACCTGCACATCCCTGGGCACTATAGGACAATGTAGCATGGCCAACCCACCCTAACCTGCACATCCCTGGGCACTATGGGGTAATTTAGCATGGCCAACCCACCCTAACCTGCACATCTCTGGACACTATGGGACAATTTAGCGTGGCCAATCCACCCTAACCTGCACATCCCTGGGCACTATAGGACAATTTAGCACGGCCAATCCTCCCTAACCTGCACATCCCTGGGCACTATAGGACAAATTAGCACGGCCAAACCACCCTAACCTGCACATCCCTGGGCACTATGGGACAATTTAGCATGGCCAATCCTCCCTAACCTGCACATCCCTGGGCACTATGGGACAATTTAGCATGGCCAATCCTCCCTAACCTGCACATCCCTGGGCACTATGGGACAATTTAGCATGGCCAATCCACCCTAACCTGCACATCCCTGGGCACTATGGGACAATTTAGCATGGCCAATCCACCCTAACCTGCACATCCCTGGACACTATGGGACAATGTAGCATGGCCAATCCACCCTAACCTGCACATCTCTGGACACGATGGGACAATTTAGCATGGCCAATCCTCCCTAACCTGCACATCCCTGCGCACTATAGGACAAATTAGCACGGCCAAACCACCCTAACCTGCACATCCCTGGGCACTATGGGACAATTTAGCATGGCCAATCCTCCCTAACCTGCACATCCCTGGGCACTATGGGACAATTTAGCATGGCCAATCCTCCCTAACCTGCACATCCCTGGGCACTATGGGACAATTTAGCATGGCCAATCCACCCTAACCTGCACATCCCTGGGCACTATGGGACAATTTAGCATGGCCAATCCACCCTAACCTGCACATCCCTGGACACTATGGGACAATTTAGCATGGCCAATCCACCCTAACCTGCACATCTCTGGACACTATGGGACAATTTAGCATGGCCAATCCTCCCTAACCTGCACATCCCTGGGCACTATAGGACAAATTAGCACAGCCAAACCACCCTAACCTGCACATCCCTGGGCACTATGGGACAATTTAGCATGGCCAATCCTCCCTAACCTGCACATCCCTGGGCACTATGGGACAATTTAGCATGGTCAATCCACCCTAACCTGCACATCCCTGGGCACTATGGGACAATTTAGCATGGCCAACCCACCCTAACCTGCACATCCCTGGGCACTATGGGGTAATTTAGCATGGCCAACCCACCCTAACCTGCACATCTCTGGACACTATGGGACAATTTAGCGTGGCCAATCCACCCTAACCCGCACATCCCTGGGCACTATAGGACAATTTAGCACGGCCAATCCTCCCTAACCTGCACATCCCTGGGCACTATAGGACAAATTAGCACGGCCAAACCACCCTAACCTGCACATCCCTGGGCACTATGGGACAATTTAGCATGGCCAATCCACCCTAACCTGCACATCCCTGGGCACTATGGGACAATTTAGCATGGTCAATCCACCCTAACCTGCACATCCCTGGGCACTATGGGACAATTTAGCATGGCCAACCCACCCTAACCTGCACATCCCTGGGCACTATGGGGTAATTTAGCATGGCCAACCCACCCTAACCTGCACATCTCTGGACACTATGGGACAATTTAGCGTGGCCAATCCACCCTAACCTGCACATCCCTGGGCACTATAGGACAATTTAGCACGGCCAATCCTCCCTAACCTGCACATCCCTGGGCACTATAGGACAATTTAGCACGGCCAAACCACCCTAACCTGCACATCCCTGGGCACTATAGGACAATTTAGCACGGCCAATCCTCCCTAACCTGCACATCCCTGGGCACTATAGGACAATTTAGCACGGCCAATCCACCCTAACCTGCACATCCCTGGGCACTATGGGACAATTTAGCATGGTCAATCCACCCTAACCTGCACATCCCTGGGCACTATGGGACAATTTAGCATGGTCAATCCACCCTAACCTGCACATCCCTGGGCACTATGGGACAATTTAGCATGGCCAATCCACCCTAACCTGCACATCCCTGGGCACTATAGGACAATTTAGCACGGCCAATCCACCCTAACCTGCACATCCCTGGGCACTATGGGACAATTTAGCATGGTCAATCCACCCTAACCTGCACATCCCTGGGCACTATGGGGCCATTTAGCACGGCCAATCCACCCTAACCTGCACATCCCTGGGCACTATGGGACCATTTAGCACGGCCAATCCACCCTAACCTGCACATCCCTGGACACTATGGGACGATTTAGCATGGCCAATCCACCCTAACCTGCACATCCCTGGTCACTATGGGACAATTTAGCATGGCCAATCCATCCTAACCTGCACATCCCAGGGCACTATGGGGCCATTTTGCAAGGCCAATCCACCCTAACCTGCACATCCCTGGGCACTATGGGGCCATTTAGCACGGCCAATCCACCCTAACCTGCACATCCCTGGGCACTATGGGGCCATTTAGCACGGCCAATCCACCCTAACCTGCACATCCCTGGGCACTATGGGACCATTTAGCACAACCAATCCACCTTAATATGCAAATCATTGGACTGTGGGAGGTAACTCACACAGGCAGTCGCCCAAGAGTGGAATCGAATCTGGGTCCCTGGTGCTTTGAGGCAGCTGTGCTAACCACTGAGCCACCATGAGGGAGATTTACTTCATGCATCACTCATTGCATGATATAGAATCATACAGCACAGAAGCAGACCCTTCGGTCCACCCAGTCCATGCCGACCCTAATCCCAAACTAATCTAGTCCCACCTGCCTGCTCCTGGCCCATCTCCCTCCAAACCTTTCCTAGTCACGTCCTTATCCAAATATCTTTTAAACATTGTAACTGTCCCCACACCCACCACTTCCTCAGGAAGTTCATCCCACACAGGAACCACCCTCTGTGTAAAACAAATTATCTGATGAAGGGCTTATGCCCGAAACGTCGACTCTCCTGCTCCTTGGATGCTGCCTGACCTGCTGCGCTTCTCCAGCAACACATTTTCAGCTCTGATCTCCAGCATCTGCAGTCCTCACTTTCTCCTAAAACAAATTGCCCCTCATTTTTAAATCTCCCTCCACTTTAATTCCATGCCCCCTCATTCGTTTTTAATCTCTTATGCACTGAAATCATCTCCCCTCCCCCCCCCCAATCTACTCTCTCTGAGCCACTCAGGAGTTTGAGAAGATCTGTCAGATTTTGCACTGAACCCTGGGGTCACTGTGATGAGCTTCGTTCCGCTAGCTAAGCTTCCCAGGATATGGATTTGATAATCCAATCGCTGTGCTTGCAGTTTCCTGACACACGCTCTTGCATGACCACATGGATTGGTGCCAGGGAATCTTGATTGGGAAGAAGGGAATTTAATGCTGATCATCCGATACGTTCCCTTAAAAGGAGGATTGAATTCTGCCGCAACGAGCCAATGATTTAATGGAGTTAAGATATCATGTGAGCCAAATAAGGAAAAACACCTCATGGTTATATCACAAAGTAATATCCTGGGAAGCTTAGCTTGTGGAATGAAGCTCATTTTTCTGAAGACCTGACTGCAGTTCTGAAACGCTCAACCAGTTACACTCGGAACAGTCGCTGTCAGTGCATGGTACTGCATTCCTGCCAGCGAGGGGTTATTAAGATCTCACAGAAAGATGGCCCACTTGCAGGAACAGAAACCAACAGACTGAGAGCAAGACAGAGACAGATGGAGAGAGAAACGTTTATGAATGACAAAATCGAAAAGGAAGCGAGAGTATGCAAGACCGTCAAGAGAAAAGGGAACATGATGGGGATAATGAAGAGATATACAGAAACGTTAAACTTCCTAGCAGAGTGCAGCATGTTGGCTCAGTGGTTAGTGCTGCTGACTCACACCACTAGAGACCCAGGTTCGATTCCCTTCTCTTGGGTGACTGGGGAGTTTGCACATTCTCTCCATGTCTTATGCCATCTGGGAGACTCCAGTTTCCTCCCACAGTCCAAAGATGGGTAGGTTAGCTGGGATTAGTAATGGGAAGTTGCCTGTAGTGTGCAGGCTAGGCGGGTTAGGAACTGAAAGCTAGTTTTTAAAAAGGGCATTTCAATTCATACGTGGGCGTAGCTGTCTGGGCCCAGCGTTTATTGCCTGTCCCTAGTTGCCCCCCTTGAGAAGGTGGGGGGTGAGCTGCCATCTTGAACAGCTGCAGTCCATGTTCTGTGGGTAGACCCACAATGCTCTGAGGGAGAGAATTCCAGAATTTTGAATGGAAAATGCAGGGTTACAGGGTTAGGTCTGGGCGGGATGCTCTTTGGAGGGTCAGTGCGGACTCAATGGGCTGAATGGCCTGCTTCTACAATGTAGGGAGTCGATGATTCTAAAGTCCTAGAGATGCACAGTTGAAGGATGCAGTCAGTGGAGTTGTAGTTTCCCCCACTGCACTATATTTAATGCAAAGAATTCTGCTGATATTCTGGGTATTTTGAATAACACACAATGAGTGACGTATGAAAAAAATCTTCCCTCAGTTGGCGGCACACTCACCTCGGAGTCCAAACTCCGTGGGTTTCACTCCCATTCCAGAGACCGAGTCCAGGATGACATTCTGGTGTCGTACTGAACGAGCAATCTTTCGGATCACACAATGGCCAAGATTCCGAGGTTCCAACGACAGCGAATGCTGATATGGGGAGACAATGGAGCGGGAAGGTGCAGGCTCCGTTTGGGTGCAAGGAGACATTGCTGGCCAGAAAGTGAATCCGGAAGTCCCATGCCCATGTTTCAGTCAGGCAGGAGCAGATAGGGGTTGGGGATTGCTCCAAGGTGGTGGCACCATTTTGGAAATGGACATCCAGTGTCTGAGGCACTCAGCACAGAAACAGCCCTTTTGGTCCAACCCACCCATGCCGCCCAGATATCCCAACCTAATCCAGTCCTCTTTCCCAGCACCCGGCCCATATCCTTCCAAACCCTTCCTATCCATATACCCATCCTGATGCCTTTTAAATGTTGTAATTGTACCAGCCTCCACCACTTCCTCATTCCATACACGCACCACCCTCTGCATGAAAAAGTTGCCCCTTAGGTCCCTTTTAAATCTTTCCCCTCTCACCCTAAACCTATACCCTCTAGTTCTGGGCTCCCCGACCCTGGGGGAAATACCTTGCCAGTTTAAACTTGTGTAGCCTCTGTTTTGGAAGCCTTTTTAAGCTACATCTGGGAAACAGATTTGTGTGAAGACATGAACCACAAATCAGAGGCAGAAAGAATCTAAAGCCAGGTAAAAATGGCATCGCTCTCTTTAAAGTTCATTGCAAAATGCCATCGCCTGAGTCATATTCAGGTTAGCTAAAATACTTCATGACAGTGCTGTGACTGCAGAAGCTATACGGCCATTACTTCATGTGGCTATCAATTTGTTACTTCTGGCAACTGGTCAATCTACAATAAAAGATTAGCCACTGGCTAAACAAGCATCACCAGAACAAATCGTCTCCTCATGACATGTACTAACTTGGTAAAGAACAGCTCACAGCCATCTGTTTGGCTGTTTCAAAGCTCTAACAGATGTCTGATCTGTTGGCTGGCTGTAAATACTTGAAGGATTCGGCAGTGATCATAATAAGGCCAGCCAGTAGACCTTATAGAATATGAGTTCCCTGATTGGAGCTGTTGACCTGGTCCAATCAGGGACCTTTAGCTGACAGAGATCAACTGGAACGCTCAGCCCGACCGAGGAATCCTGGCCGGCCAACTGGCAGGAGCTGGAGGCCAAAGTCTCGGCTCGCCTAGGCCGCTGGACAGGACTGCTCCGAGTGCTATCTTACAGGAGCCGAGTGCTGGTCATAAACCAGCTGGTGGCCGCCATGCTGTGGTACCGGCTGGTCACTTTGGTCCCTCCTCCTGGCTTTGTCGCTGACATCCAGAGAACGTTGGTCGACTTCTTCTGGGACAAAAAGATGCACTGGGTCGCTGCGCAGGTTCTGAGTCTCCCCATTGAGGAGGGCGGTCAGTTGCTGGTGTGCGTCCGCACCCAGGTCGCAACCTTCCGCCTTCAGACCTTGCAGCGATACCTTTACGTCGAGCCTCCTCCTAGGTGGTGCGCCCTGGCGACGTATTTTTTCCGCCAGGTGCGTAACCTCAACTACGACACGCAGCTCCTGTTCGTCGATCGTGACGGTTTGGAGGTCGCCCTCAAGGTGCTGCCTGTCTTTTACCAGGACCTGATCACTGTCTGAAACATGGTCGAATCGCGCCGCGCCTACCCTCCGGCAGGAGTAGCGGCTGTCGTCAGGGAGCCGTTGCTCAGGAATCCGCACCTCCGTGCTCGCGGGTTCGAGTGGCTGTCGGAGGGGAGGGCCGTGGCGGCGAGGGTGACCAGGGTCGGGGACGTGCTGGGTGCCGGGGGCCTGGGCTGGACGTTGCCGCAAGACATAGCGAGCAGGGCAGCGGTAGATGTCCAGTACGTGGCCACCGGCATCCGATGCCTTAAAACGGCGGTGCTCGGACCCGACGTAGTGCACCAGTTGGAGGACGCTCAGGTGTGCGGTGGGATCCCGTCCGCGCTCACCCCTGCCCGGACGGAATTTCACATCGGCCCCAAGGTCCCGTACTTCCCATGGGAGCCTGTGCCCCACAACCTGAGCCGCCTCCGAAATTTTAATTTTGTCCCCTTCAAGGACGTTAAAAGGCGGGTCCTGTACAGACTGCTGCTGCACACCGTCCACCTCTTCTCCCTCATCCACTGCCCGGACACGCCCTGGCGTGCCCATTTGCCACCGGGCGGTGGGGATCCCCAGTGGAGGGCCCTCTACGCAGGAGTCCTCCCCCTTTCTCTCGGGGATCTGGGGTGGAGGGTGCTGCATGCAGCAGTCCCCTGCAACCGCAGATTGCGGTGGTTCACGGACTCCCAGCCCAACTGCTTGTTCTGTGGTGCTGTGGAGTCCGTGGACCATGTGTATGTTGGGTGTGGGCGTTTGCACTCCCTTTTTGATTTTCTTAAAAACCTCCTCCTCTGCTTTTGGTTGCACTTCAGTCCCACGCTCCTGATCTTCGGGCACCCGGTGCGGAGGAGGGAGGGCAGGTCTGAAGACCTCCTCGTGGGTCTGCTCCTGGGCCTGGCCAAACTGGCCATAAACAGGTCCAGGCAGCGGGCCGTGGAGGGGGTCGTTAGGGCCGACTGCCTGCCCCTCTTCCGCGGTTACGTTAGAGCCCGGGTGTCCTTGGAGAAGGAGCACGCGGTGTCCACCAACACCCTGGAGTTGTTCAGGGAGAGGTGGGCGCCGCAGGGAGTGGAGTGCATCATTTCCCCCTCCAACGCTATTTTGATTTAGTCCCTGCCCTCCCCTTCACTGATTGATCACACAGCATTACCCTTTGATGTGAAGGGCACTGCTTGTCACTGGCCACTCGGGTGTTTCCTATCTTCCTGGTGGTGGGAATTGAATAAAGATTCGTACACCTTGTGTCTTTCACTGCGTCTCACACCCGCACACACACACACCATGGGGGCTGGGGGAAATAAGCACTACCGCAGTTCGGCAGGAGTGTGGGTTGAAAAAAAAAGAAAAAACCTTCAAAGGGAAAAAGAACAAAAAAAAGGAATTGGAGAATCAGATATCCAAAGGATAAAAAAAGAGAGAAATAAAAATAAATCAGACTGTCAGTGGTCCATTTTGTGTTCGGGAGGGGATTGTCTCTGTGCTGTCTGGACCAGTGTGTGTGTGTGTGTTACTGCAGTTGGTTTTCTCCTAAGGAGGAGAATTTCCTTTTTCTCTCCCCCTTGTTTCAGGTCGCCGTTTTTGGTTTTTGGTTGTCTTTATTTTTTGTTGTTTGTTAAAAAAAAACATGGCTGTCAGATGTTCTGTTGACTCTGAGTGCTGACTTTGAGGGAGTTGGATCAGTGTCAAGGACTCGCCACAGATAAATAACGGATCACTTAGTGATGAGATACCAGCCTCTGTGGTATATTTGAGTCCCCAGTTCCTGGCCAACATTACAACCATACTTGTAATGCACCTGCCTACAGCAGCCAAGGCTGATCAGCACATTCAGGCCAATACATTTGGACATGGGAACAGCAAGGGTGTGCCTGTCTCCAGAGAAAAAAAATCAACTGGAACTCTCACGGCTTGTCACTGGCCACTCGGGTGTTTCCTATCTTCCTGGTGGTGGAAATTGAATAAAGATTCGTACACCTTGTGTCTCTCACTGTGTCTCACACCTGCGCACACACACACACACACACACACACACAAAACATGGCTGCTGGGGGAAAAATAAGCACTACCGCAGTTAGGCGGGAGTGTGGGGGTTAAAAAAAAAGAAAGAAGGAAAAAAAAATCAACTGGAACACTAAGGGTTCTGTCCACTCTGAGCTGGCTGGGTCAGTGTCATACACCATGCACATGCTCACAAAGGGTGACTTGGTGACAGGATACCGACCTCTGTGGAGTTATTTCCGATTCTGTTCTGGTGAATTTATTTGCACCATACTTCATGGGAATGTCAGTTTAATGGCTTCACCTCCCTCCAATCCACCAGGGGATTCAGCTTTGCAATGGTTGTTTGCATAGTTGCTTATGGGAGTGTGTGTTTGCTTGTTTTGACAGATTTATGAGCTTCTGAAAAGGCTCATATTAATGGAATGTAAATGCCTGTTCAACTAATGTTTGTTTATTTTGACAGCTTTACAAAGGCTTCCAAATGTCATTGCGTGTTCTGTTTATGTTGTACGTGGGTGAGATGGGGAGGGGGGGTCAGGGTCAGAGGGGAGATAAAAGGGTTTGGAGGTTGGAGGGGAGTAGAGTGAGCAAAGCTATGATGAATGTAGGGGTTATCAACAATTGATAATGGTCATTAGATTTGGTTTTTATTCCAGATTTTTATTCAATCTAAATTTAACCAACCAGAGATTTGAACCTCTGTCCCCAAAGCATTAATTTACATCCCTGGATTGCTAAGCCACTGACATAACCACAACGTCACTGTTTTCCCACCTGTTGCCTACGGTTATTAAACCTATCCTCCCTCCAGGGGAGCCCACGGTGCAGTGCTTTAGACCAGAACGAGTGTCACAACCTATCAGCTCCCCCATTGTCCCGCATCCTCACCTCAGAATTCCAGACCCTGCTCCCACTCAGCCAACACCCCCTCCCCACCGCCTGACTGGGGTGGGAGAAGCGCTGAGGGTCGTTGAGAGGAATTGGGAGTGCGGGCTGGGAGAATTGGGGAAGGTAGGCCCAGGGAGTCAGGCAGAGAGGAGCTAGGATTATATGTTGAATGAGGAAAACTGAATATCTCTCAGCTCACTGGAGGGAGACCCCATACAGGTATGTCTCAGGCTGATGCAACCCGAAGCCTCACCAATGGATCTACACTGGGGTTGGGAGAGAAAGATCTGCTGTAGCCCATTGGAAAGGTCCACATGTAGTTGCAATTGCAATCAGTGTCTACGTGACACTACTTCCCTGCAAGATCTGGCCGTTGACCCAAGGTTCTGTCTGCTATCCCAGCTTAACATAAGAGACCTAGGAGTGCAGGTGCATAGCTCCTTGAAAGTGGAATCCCAGTTGGACGGGATAGTGAAGAAAGCGTTTGGTATGCTTGCCTTTATTGGTCAGTGCACTGACTGTAGGAGTTGGGACGCCATGTTGTGGCTGTACAGGACATTGGTGAGGTCACTTTTGGAATACTGCATTCAATTCTGGTCTCTCTGCTATAGGAAAGATGTTGTGAAACTTGAAAGGGTGCAAAAAAGATTTACAAGGATATTGCCAGGGTTGAAGAGTTGAGCTACAGGGAGAGGCTGAATAAGCTGGGGCTGTTTTCCCTGGAGCGTTGGAGGCTGAGGGGGTGACCTTTTAGAGGTTTATAAAATCATGAGGGGCGCGGATAGGGTAAATAGTCGAGGTCTATTCCCTGGGATCGGGGAGTCCAGAGCTAGAGGGCATAGGTTTAAGGGGAAAGATTTAGACTACCTACAGCATAGAAACAGGCCATTCGGCCCGACAAGTCCACACCATTCCCTCCCCAACATTTACCCCTGACTAATGCACTGAACACTATGGGACAATTTAGCATGGCCAATTCACCCTGACCTGCACGTCTTTGGACTGTGGGAGGCAACCCACACAGACACGGGGAGAATGCGCAAACTCCACACAGACAGACACCCGAGGCTGGAATTGAACCTGGGTCCCTGGGGCTGTGAGGCAGCAGGGCTAACCACTGAGCCACTGTGCCACCCCAAAGGCCCTTTAAAAGGGACATAGAACATAGAACAATACAACGCAGTACAGGTCCTTCGTCCCTTGTGCCAACCTGCGAAATTAACTTGATGCCCATCTAACCTACACTGTTCCATTATTATCCATATGTATGTTCAATGCCCATTTAAATGCCTACCAATAAAAGTTGGCGAGTCTACTACTGTTGCAGGCAGGCCATTCCACGTTCCTACTACTCTCTGAGTAAAGAACCTATCTCTGACATCTGTCCTCTATCTATCACCCCTCAATTTAAAGTTATGTCCCCTCATGCTAGACATCACTATCCAAGGACAAAGTCTCTTACTGTCCACCCGATCTAACCCTATGATTATCTTGTATGTCTCTATTAAGTCACCACTCAACCTTCTTCTTTCCAACGAAAACAGCCTCAAGTCCCTCAGCCTTTCCTCGTAAGACCTTCCCTCTATACCAGGCAACATCCTGGTAAATCTCCTCTGCACCCTTTCCAAAGCTTCCACATCCTCCCTATAATGGGGTGACCAGAACTGTACACAATACTCCAGGTGTGGCCTTACCAGTGTCTTGTACAGCTGAAGCATGACCTTGTGGCTCCGAAACTCAATCCCCCTACCAATAAACGCCAGCACACCATCTGCCTTCTTAACAACCCCCTCAACCTGGGTGGCAACTTTCAGGGATCTATGCACGTACATCCCGAGATCTCTCTGCTCATCTACACTACCAAGAGTTTTACCATTAGCCCAGTACTCTGCATTCCTGTTATTTCTTCTGAAGTGAATCACCTCACACTTTTCTACATTAAACTCCATTTGCCACCTCTCAGCCCAGCTCTGTCGTTTATCTATGTCCTTCTGTAACCTGCAACATCCTTCCGCAACTCCATCAACCTTAGTGTCATCCGCAACTTTACTAACCCATCCTTCTATGCCCTCATCTAGATCATTTATAAAAATGACAAACAGCAGTGGCCCCAAAACAGATCCTTGTGGCACACACTGGTAACTGAACTCCAGGATGAACATTTCCCATCAACCATTACCATCTTCTTCTTACAGCTAGCCAATTTCTGATCCAAACCGCTAAATCACCCTCAATCCCGAAACTCCGTATTTTGTGTATTAGCCTACCTTATGAAACCTTATCAAACCCCTTACTGAAATCCATATACCCCACATCAACCACTTTACCCTCATCCACCTGTTTGGTCACCTTCTCAAAGAACTCAATAAGGTTAGTTCAGCATGACCTACCCTTCACAAAACCGTGTTGGCTATCTAATCAACTTATTCCTTTCCAGATGATTATAAATCCTATCTCTTATAATCCCTTCCAACACTTTACCCACATCTGAAGTAAGGCTCTCTGGTCTATAATTACCAGGGTTGTCTCTACTCCCTTTCTTGAACAAGGGGATAACATCTGCTACCTTCCAGTCTTCTGGCACTGTTCCTGGAGACAATGACGACAGAAAGATTCAAGCCAAAGGCTCTGCAATCTCCTCCCTGACTTCCCAGAGAATCCTGGGATAAATCCCATCTGGCCCAGGGGGCTTATCTATTTTCAGATCACCCAAAATTGCTAAAACCTCCTCTTTGTCGACCTCAATCCCATCTAATCGAGTAGCCTGCGTCTCCGTATTCTTGCTAACATCGCCCTTTTCAAATCTGAATACTGACAAAAAGTATTCATTAAGTGCTTCCCCATGTCCTCAGATTCCACACACAACTTCCCACTACTATCTTTGATTGGCCCTAATCTTACTCTAGTCATTCTTTTATTTCTGATATACCTATAGTGGGCCTTAGGGGTTTCCTTGATCCTACCTGCCAACGACTTCCCATGTCCCCTCCTGGCTCTCCTAAGCTCTGTCTCTAGGTCTTTCCTGGCTAACCTGTAACTCTCAAATGCCCTAACTGAGCCATCACATCTCATCCGAACATAATCCTTCCTCTTCCTCTTGATAAGATCTTCAACTTCTTTAGTAAACCACGGCTCCCTCTCTCGACAACTACCTCCCTGCCTGATAGGTATATAATTATCAAGGACACACAGTAGCTGTTCCTTGAATAAGCTCCACATTTCAATTGTGCCCATCCCCTGCGGTTTCCTTCCCCATCCTATACATCCTAAATCCTGCCAAATCACTTCATAATTGCCTTTCCCCAAGTTATACCTCTTTCCCTGTGGTATATACCTATCCCTGCCCATTACATAACCGAATTGTGGCCACTATCGCCAAAGTGCTCACCTCCCTCCAAATCTAACACCTGGCCTGGTTCATTACCCAGAACCAAATCCAATGTGGCCTTGCCCCTTGTTGGCCTGTCTACTGTGTCAGGAAACCATCCTGCACACATTGGACAAAAACCTGACTCATCTAAAGTACTAGAACTATAGTATTTCCAGTCAATACTTGGAAAGTTATCAAGTCCCCCATAACAACTACCCTGTTACTCTCGCTCCCATCCAGAATCATCTTTGCTATCCTTTCCTCTACATCTCTGGATCTATTCGGAGGCCGATAGAAAACTCCCAACAGGGTGTCCTCTCCTCTCCTCTCTCCTGTTTCCAACTTCACAGCAAACTTCCTCAGTGGATGAGTCCTCAAGTGTTATCTCAGCTGCTGTAACATTACCCTTGATTAACAATGCCCTCCCACCCCATCCCACCATCTATTCTGCTTAGATTAGAGTAGATTACTTACAGTGTGGAAACAGGCCCTTCGGCCCAACAAGTCCACACCGACCTGCCGAAGCGCAACCCACCCATACCCCTACATTTACCCCTTCACCTAACACTACGGGCAACTTAGCCCATAGTGCCAGGATCTGTGATGTCTCTGATTGTGTTTCCGATGATCCTTGAGGGGGGAGGGGGAGCAGCCCCAAGTCCTGGTCCACATCCACACCAATGGTGTAGGTAGGGCGAGAGATGGGGATCGAAGGTAGAAATTCTTACTGAAACATCGAAATCCCAGAATTCGCAACCATTCCTGCCCCTCCTCTCCCCATGTCTCTGAAATGGCCACAGCATCAAGATCCCAGGTACCCACCCCATGCTGCAGGTTCTCCCACCTTATTCCGGATGCTCCTGGTGTTGAAGTACACACATTTCACACCAACAGCCTAATTGCCGGTGCCCTCTTGCTAAACCTATCCCTGACCTCACTACTCTCAACCCCCTGTACACTGAAACTACAATTCAGGTTCCCACCCCCCTGCTGCATTAGTTTAACTCCCCCCCCAACCCTCTCCGAAGTGCATTCGCAAATTCCACCCCCCCCAGAAAGAACCCCAGTTATCCAAGAATCCAAACCCCTCCCTCCTGCACCAGCCACGTGTTCAGCTCCGCGCTCTCCCCCGTTCCTCATTAGCATGTAGCATGGGCAACAAACCAGAGATAACAACTCTTTATGCTCTAAGCTCCCATCCGATTTCCCTGAATTTCTACCTTCAATCCCCATCTCTCTTCCCACCTACACCATTGGTGTGGATGTGGACCACGACTTGGGGCTGTTCCCCCTCCCCCCTCAAGGATCTCGAAAACACAATCAGAGACATCCCAGATCCTGGCACCTTGGTGGCAACACGCCAACTGTGAGTCTCTCTCAGTTCCCACAGAACCTCCTATCTGTCCCCCCTAACAATGGAGTACCCAATGACTGATGCTCTGCTCCTCTCCCCGCTTCCCTTCTGAGCAACAGGGACAGACTCTGTGCCAGAGACCTGTCCCCCCTGGTAAGTTGTTCCCCACCAACAGTACCCAAAACGGTATACGTGTTGTTGAGGGGAATGGCCACAGGGGATCCCTGCACTGCCTGCCGGTTCCCTTTCCATCCCCTGACGGTAACCCATCTACCTTCCTCTTGTACCTGAGGAGTGACCACCTCCCTGTAACTCCTCTGAACAACCCCCTCTGCCTCCCGAATGATCCGAAATGCATCCAGCTCCAGCTCCAGTTCTCGAGGAGCTGCAGTTGAGTGCACTTCCCACAGATGAGATCGGCAGGGACACTAGAGATGACCCTTACCTCCCACTAAGGGGAAACTTTTTCACACAGACGGTGGGATGTGTATGGAATGAGCTGCCAGAGGAAGTGGTGGAGGCTGGTACAGTTACAACATTTAAGAGGCATTTGGATGGGTATATGAGTAGGAAGGGTTTGGAGGGATATGGGCCGGGGGCTGGCAGGTGGGACTAGGTTGGGTTGGGATATCTGGGTCAGCATGGAAGGGTTGGACCGAAGGGTCTGTTTCCGTGCTGTACACCTCTATGACTCTAAGGTATCGAATGGTCCTATTTCGTGGTTAATATTTGTCCCTCTGCTATTATCAGTAAAAGCTACAGCACATGGACTACAATGGTTCAAAAAAGCAGCTCACCACCACCTTCTCAAGTGGGGGGGATGGGGGGGGGGGGGGGGGGGGGGACGCAATTTGCTACAGGGCACTTTGCGAGGTCCTGAAGGTTTTCATGGAAAGAGAAATCTTTCTTTCTCCTTTCCGATGTGTGCTGCTGAAGCCGGTATCTCGTGCGGTATTTGTCGTCGATGGACACGTTTGAAGGTCGCCGTCTCCCATTGCTTTTCGTGCTGAGCTGAAGTACACAATTCTTTCTTTGTCAAGAGTGAGGTGCTGGGAAAGTGCAGCTGGGCAGGCAGCGTCTGAGGAGCAGGAGAGTCGACGTTTCGGAATCCTGAAGAAGGGCTCGTGCCCGAAACGTCGAATCTCCTGCTCCTTGGATGCTGCCTGACCTGCTGCGCTTTTCCAGCAACACATTTTCAGCTCTGATCTGACTGTCAGTCAAGATTAGAGTGGTGCTGAAAAAGCACAGTAGGTCAGGCAGCATCCGAAGAGCAGGAAAACCGACGTTTCGGGCAAAAGCCCTTCCTCAGGGATACAGGTGGGACCACCAACCACACGTGGCTCCTTTGAAATGGAAATAGGACTTGTTTGGTCACCTTATTCATTCAAGAGATGTGCCTGGGCCCAGCATTTATTACCCCGTCCCTAGTTGCCCCCTTGAGAAGGTGGGGGTGAGCTGCCATCTTGAACCGCTGCAGTCCATCTGCTGTCGTTATAGAGCAGGCCAGACCCCCTCGAAACGCTTTAAGAATGTAGCCCGGAACTGAACTTTTCTCGTTGTTTTAAGCAGATGTACAGTGGATATCCCAGGCGCGACACAGCTGATCAAACCATTCAGTTTCAAACAAAACAGAATTTATTCACATATGAACAAAAGAAGCCTGAATTTAGAATAACTACTTGAAAAAAAAACTATTTGACAAGAAAATACAACTGAACAAAGAGCTGTTCACATTTCCTGCCACATCCCATAACACACCCCTTTGTCAAAAAAAAAGGAGAGAGATGTCAGAGAGAGAGAGAAGATCAGCGTGGAGCTGTTTCTCTGGGTCCCCAGCTAAACCAAAAACCCCCTGAACCAGGAGAATGGAGTGCAGGTTCATAGCTCCTTGAAAGTGGAGTCGCAGGTGGATAGGATAGTGAAGGCAGCGTTTGGTATGCTTTCCTTTATTGGTCAGAGTATTGAGTACAGGAGTTGGGAGGTCATGTTGCGGCTGTACAGGACATTGGTTAGGCCACTGTTGGAATATTGCGTGCAATTCTGGTCTCCTTCCTATTGGAAAGAAGTTGTGAAACGGCTCAGAAAAGATTTACAAGGACGTTACCAGAGTTGGCGGGTTTGAGCTATCGGGTCTGTTTCCATGCTGTACATCTCTATGACACTATAACTGGCCACTCCCCTTTCATTATACAATTGCTGAAAAAAAACTGAAAGCCTTTTCTGATTGTTGTTAGCCATTATTAAAGTCGTCAGTTCAGACATTTCGGCACCTCTGCCTTTATGACCCCTCTCAGGAAAAAAAAAACCAGGGCAGAGTAACCTTGCTGAAGAAGCAGCATTACCATGTGCTGTAGGTTGACCCACAATGCCCTGAGGGAGAGAATTCCCAGATTTTGACCCAGCCACACCGAAGGAATGGTGATATATGTCCAAGACAGGATGGTGTGTGGCTTGGTGGGGAACCTGCAGGGGTTCCCATGTACCTGCTACCCTTGTCATTCTAGATAGAACTGGTTGTGGTTGGTATTGGAGTAGCATACTGGAAATCAAGACTCCACTCTTCCCAGAATGGTCACGATAGTTAGAACGAGTTAGAATGTACTCAAGCGTCTTGATGTTATGGATGGAGCGAAAGACTGTGAAAGAGTTCAGTGTCCACAGGGTGTGCTGATCAGAAACCCGATTTCCTGATCTCCCTTCTCTGGGTGTTTTCACTTCTTTTCAGGAGGTACAGGATGGCTGCTTCACGTTTTAGGAAGGTCCTTGACTTATCAATCGGAAGTTACAGCTTATCGCAGCTGATGAGGAGAGAGCAACTGATCATATTGTTACGACACAGGGTAAACCCTCCCGCTTAATTTAACCCAGCGATGCAGAAAAGATTTGTCTCAGGCAGGAATCTGTGAAAATCGGAGAGGCCAAGAACTATTTAAAGTAAAAATTCACAACTTTATTTCTTAAAGTATAACAGAGAATAATGAACCTTTCTTTAAGCTATCTTTTATCTTCGCTTCTAGCCAGCTGTTGGATCTTCTATTGGATCTTCCTGTGTCTTTTTTTCTTTTTAGGGATTATGTTTCACCAGTCACTGATTGATAAAGGTACCTATGAGAGAGCTATGTTGTTGGTGGCGTGGTAGTTCTCCTCCTAACTGTTCAATTTTTCCTGGTCTTATACCCCCCAAAACGTTGGATTGTGTCATTGGCTTTTAAGATTGTCATTATACTCGATTCAAACTCCAAAGGAATTTGATATTTTTCAGGGTATAATTTGAACTGATTGACTTAATTCAAATCTGTTTTTGTCTCCATACAACCAGCTACCCTAGCTTTCGACAAAATGTTACATTGTTAACTCATTGAAAACACTTGCGGCTGTCATGCACTTCTGTTAGCTTTTAACTCTCTTAAAGGTACAGTGCACCTACATCTTCATAACAATATTACCGAGCGAAAAAGCTCCTTCATCTCCAGTGGTCCAATATTTTCGGCCAAGGCATTCACAGCCCCAAACTGGTCACCTCCCTGAGAACTAATCATATAGCTGTTGCCGGGCAGAAGGCCTTTGTCATCAATGACTGATCATGAGAAGAGACCAATCAGTTACCTGTTGCCAGCTAAAGTTCTATTCTTGGCTCCAGTTCATCTGCAAGCCTCCATGCTGGAACAGGCAGCTGTGTAAAAAGACACTTGCAGTGGGTGGACGTTTAGTAGTGTTTAAAAAGTGCAGTGATCTTTCAGGCATCCTCGGTTTTACACAGACCTTTTCCCACTTCAGCCTGCAATCAAAAACATTGAAAAATGAAAAGGAATGGTCTGGTGCTGTTGGAGGAACCTCAGTGAATATCTGCAGGGCATCTTGTAGATGGTACACACTGCTGTTACTGAGCATCGGTGGGGGGAGTGAGGGGGTGTTTGTGGATGTGGGGCCAATCAAGCGGCTGCTTTGTCCTGGATGGTGTTGAGCTTCTTGAGTGTTGTTGGAGCTGCCCCCATCCAGGGGCAAGTGGGGAGTATTCCATCACCCTCCTGACTGGTGCCTTGGAGATGGTGGGACAGGCTTCGGGGAGTCAGGAGGGGAGTTACTCACTGCAGGATTCCTAACCTCTGACCTGCTCTTGTCATGTGTGTGCGCGTGTGTGTGTGTGTGTCTGTGAGAGGGTGTGTGTGTCTGTGTGAGAGTGTGTGTATGTCTGTGTGTGTGTGTGTGTGTGTTTGTCTGTGTGAGAGTATGTGTGTGTGTGAGAGTGTGTGTGTGTGGCTGTGAGAGTGTGTGTGTGTCTGTGTGAGAGTGTGTGTATGTGTCTGTGAGAGTGTGTGTGTGTCTGTGTGAGAGTGTGTGTGTGTCTGTGAGAGTGTGTGTCTGTGTGAGAGTGTGTGTGTGTCTGTGTGAGTGTGTGTGAAAGTGTGTGTGTGAGTCTATGTCTGTGCTTCTGTCTGTGTCTCTGTGTGTGTCTGTGTGTGAGAGTGTGTGTGTGTCTATGAGTGAGTGAGTGCGTGTGTCTGTGTGAGAAAGTGTGTGCGTGTGTCTGTGTGAGAAAGTGTCTGCGTGAGAAAGTGTGTGTGTGTGATAGTGTGTGTAAGAGAGAGACAGAGTGTGTGTGTGTCTGTGTAAGAGTGTGCGTGTGTCTGTGTCTGTCCGTGGCTGTTTGTGAGTGTGTGTGAGAAAGAGTGTGTGTAAGAAAGTGTCTGTGTGTATCTGTGTGTGTGTGAAAGAGAGAGAGTGTGTATGTCTGTGTGAGAGTGTGTGTATCTGTGTGACTGTGTGTGAGTGAGTTTGTGTGAGAGAGAGAATGTGTGTGTGAGAGAGAGAAAGTGTGAGTGTCTGTGTGAGACTGTGTGTGTGTCTGTGTGTGTCTTTCCGTGTGTGTGCCTGTGTGTGTGTGTGTCTGTGTGTCTGTGTGAGTGTGTGTCTGTGTGTGCGTGTGTCTGTGTCTGTTTGTGAATGTGTGTGTGAGAAAGTGTCTGTGTGCATCTGTGTGAGTGTGTGTGTGTGAGAGAGACAGTATGTCTGTGTGAGAGTGTGCGTGCGTCTATGTCTGTCTGTGTGTGTGTGAGAGAAAGTGTCTGTGTGTGCGTCTGTGTGAGAGTGTCCCTGTGTATGTGTGAGTGTGTGTATGTGAGTGTGTGCATGTGTCTGTTTTGTTTGTGAATGTGTATGTGAGAAAGTGTTTGTGTGTGTGTCTGTGTGAGTGTGTGTGCGTGTGTGTGTCCATGTGACAGTATGTCTGTGTGTGTATGTATGTTTTTGTGAGTGTGTGTGTCTGAGAGAGTGTCTGAGAGAGTGTGCGCGTGTGTGTCTGTGTGAGAGTGTGTCTGTGTGTGTGTCTCTGTGTGCGTGTGAGTGTGTGTCTATGTGTGAATGTGTGTGTGTCTGTTTGTGAATGTGTGTGTGAGAAAGTGTCTGTGTGAGTGTGTGTGTGTGTGAGTGTGTGTGTGTCTGTGTGAGTGTGTGTGCGCGTCTGTGAGAGTGTGTGTGTGTCTGTGTGAGAGTGTGTGTGTGTCTGTGTGAGTGTGTGTGAAAGTGTGTGTGTGAGTCTATGTCTGTGCTTCTGTCTGTGTCTCTGTGTGTGTCTGTGTGTGAGAGAGTGTGTGTGTCTGTGAGTGAGTGAGTGAGTGCGTGTGAGTAAAAAATGAGGTCTGCAGATGCTGGAGATCACAGCTGCAAATGTGTTGCTGGTCAAAGCACAGCAGGTTAGGCAGCATCTCAGGAATAGAGAATTCGACGTTTCGAGCATAAGCCCTTCATCAGGAATAAGAGAGAGAGAGCCAAGCAGGCTGAGATAAAAGGTAGGGAGGAGGGACTTGGGGGAGGGGCGATGGAGGTGGGATAGGTGGAAGGAGGTCAAGGTGAGGGTGATAGGCCGGAGTGGGGTGGGGGCGGAGAGGTCAGGAAGAGGATTACAGGTTAGGAGGGCGGTGCTGAGTTGAGGGAACCGACTGAGACAAGGTGGGGGGAGGGGAAATGAGGAAGCTGGAGAAATCTGAATTCATACCTTGTGGTTGGAGGGTTCCCAGGCGGAAGATGAGGCGCTCCTCCTCCAGCCGTCGTGTTGTTATGTTCTGCCGGTGGAGGAGTCCAAGGACCTGCATGTCCTCGGTGGAGTGGGAGGGAGAGTTAAAGTGTTGAGCCACGGGGTGGTTGGGTTGGTTGGTTCGGGCGGCCCGGAGGTGTTCTCTGAAGCGTTCCGCAAGTAAGCAGCCTGTCTCCCCAATATAGAGGAGGCCACATCGGGTGCAGCGGATGCAATAGATGATGTGTGTGGAGGTGCAGGTGAATTTGTGGCGGATATGGAAGGATCCCTTGGGGCCTTGGAGAGAGGTAAGGGAGGAGGTGTGGGCACAAGTTTTACATTTCCTGCGGGTTGCAGGGGAAGGTGCCGGGAGTGGAGGTTGGGTTGGTGGGGTGTGTGGATCTGACGAGGGAGTCACGAAGGGAGTGGTCCTTGCGGAACGCTGATAGGGGAGGGGAGGGAAATATATCCTTGGTGGTGGGGTCTGTTTGGAGGTGGCGGAAATGGCGGCGGATGATACGTTGTGCGTGTGTCTGTGTGAGAAAGTGTCTGTGTGTGTCTGTGTGAGAAAGTGTGTGTGTGTGATAGTGTGTGTAAGAGAGAGACAGAGTGTGTGTGTCTGTTTAAGAGTGTGCGTGTGTCTGTGTCTATCTGTGTCTGTTTGTGAGTGTGTGTGAGAAAGAGTGTGTGTGTAAGAAAGTGTCTGTGTGTATCTGTGTGTGTGTGAAAGAGAGAGAGTGTGTATGTCTGTGTGAGAGTGTGTGTATCTGTGTGACTGTGTGTGAGTGAGTTTGTGTGAGAGAGAGAATGTGTGTGTGAGAGAGAGAAAGTGTGAGTGTCTGTGTGAGACTGTGTGTGTGTCTGTGTCTGTGTGTGTCTTTCCGTGTGTGTGCCTGTGTGTGTGCGTGTGTCTGTGTGAGTGTGTGTCTGTGTGTGCGTGTGTCTGTGTCTGTTTGTGAATGTGTGTGTGAGAAAGTGTCTGTGTGCATCTGTGTGAGTGTGTGTGTGTGTGAGAGACAGTGTGTGTCTGTGTGAGAGTGTATGTGTGTCTATGTCTGTCTGTGTGTGTGTGTGAGAGAAAGAGAGTGTGTGTGTTTTTGAAAGTGTCTGTGTGTGTGTGTGTCTGTGTGAGTGAGTGTGTGTGTCTGTGTGAGTGAGTGTGTGTGTGCGTGTCTCTGTGTCTGTGTGTGTGTATGTGAGTGTGTGTATGTGTCTGTTCTGTTTGTGAAAGTGTTTGTGTGTGTGTCTGTGTGAGTGTGTGAGTGTGAGTGTGTGTGTGTGAGTGTGTGTGTAAGTCTCTGGTAACTCACGTTTTGGATGAGAATCGGTCTAAAGCTGATGGCACAGACAGGGAGCCCGGGGGCTGACACCAATTGTTACTGTTCACCTGAGAATGTCAGTTTTCAAAAAACGGTTTTGTGATTTACACATGAACGCAGTGAAACTATCAAACTATCCTAACAGATGAAAGGCTCAACAAACAACCAAGGTCTTTCTCAATGTATCATTTCAGTTACATCCCACTGGAAACATTTGCTATAGATTCTGTCTTACAATTGTGTACTCCACAACCTCCTGATGAAGGGGCAGCACTCCGAAAGCTAGTGCTTCCAAATAAACCTGTTGGACTATAACCTGGTGTTGTGGGATTTTTAACTGTGTCCACCCCAGTCCAATACCAGCGTCCCCAAATCAAGGTTTCACTGGGGCTGCAAGGGGGCAGTAATATTCCAGACATCCCAAATCCCAGGTTCTCGGACTGATTTCACAGAGAGCTGTGGGCAGAATTCCTCCTTCACATCATTGTATTTCTCATGGTCTGGATTTGTGCAAATCATCAGGAAGAATGGAGCTATCTCGCAGCGTCCGAGGTCAGAGAGTCCCTTCCTGTAGCCTCAGCCGAACCGAATTGTAAGGGTGTTGTTCAGAAACAGACCAGGTCCGTCTCACTGACAATGGGAACGCTCCGGAATGAGCAGAGGTGTTTCTGAGTGCAGCAGCTGATCAGTTACACAGCCACAGCCTGGATTACTCCACACCAAGGGGACAGAGCCTTCGATTACAGCTGGGCCCTTTAGGGGTGAGACCATCCAATGGGATCACGGATTACGGAGCTGAGGACAGCTGATGAAGGAAAATAGGGATTCGCTGTGACCTGGCTTACACACACTCCCTCTATCACACACATACTCACTCACACTCTCACACACACACACACACACTCTTTCACACACACACTCACACACACACTCACACACACACACTCTCTCTCTCACACACACACTCCCTCTCTCACACACACACACACACACACACACACACACACACACACACACTCACACACACACTCCCTCTCGCGCACACACACTCACACACACACTCCCTCTCTCACACACATACACACTCCCTCTCTCACACACACATACTCACACCCACGCACACTCCCTCTCTCACACACACACAATCGTTCTCTCTCTCTCACGCACACACACTCCCTCTCTCACATACATACACTCACACACACACTCCCTCTCTCTCACACACACACAGTCACATTCCCTCTCTCACACACACACACTCACACACACACTCCCTCTCTCACACATACACACTCACACTCACACACACACTCCCTCTCTCACACACACACACTCCTTCTCTCTCACACACACTCCCTCTCTCACATACACACAATCGCGCTCTCTCTCACACACGCACACACACACACACTCCCTCTCTCTCACATACACACTCCCTCTCTCTCACATACACACTCCCTCTCTCTCACACACACTCACATACACTCCCTCTCTCACACCCACGCACACTCCCTCTCTCACATGCACACAATCTCTCTCTCTCTCACACACACACATTCCCTCTCTCTCACACACACGCGCTCACACACACACACTCTCTCCCTCACACACACACACACACACACACACACACTCCCTCTCTCTCACACACACACTCCCTCTCTCTCACACACACGCGCTCACACACACACTCCCTCTCTCACACACACACACATACTCCCTCTCTCACACACTCTCTCTCACACACACACACTCCCTCTCTCTCACACACACACTCCATCTCTCACACACACACTCCCTCTCTCACACACACACAATCTCTCTCTCTCCCACACACACACATACACACACACTCCCTCTCTCACACACACACACTCACACACACACATTCCCTCTCTCACACACGCACACACTCACACACACACTCCCTCTCTCACACACACTCCCTCTCTCACATGCACACAATCTCTCTCTCACACATACTCACACACTCTCACACATACACACACACTCTTACAGACACACACACAATCTCTTACACACACACACTTTCTCATACACTGACACACACACACTCTCTCATGTGCACACTCTCACAGATACACACTCTCTTTCTCACACACGCACACTTTCTCACACACACTTACTCACACACACACTCTCTCTCACACACACACTCTCTCACATACACACATACATTCTCCCACATGCACACACTCTCTCTCACACGCATACCCAAACACACTCACTCTCTCACAGACAGTGACATCACGCTTTCAGACACACATGCACACATTCTCTCTCACACACACACGCGCACACGCTCTCTCACACACATACACACATGCACACACACACCCTCTCTCACACATACACATGCGCGCACACTCTCCCTGTCGCACACACACACTCAGTCACTCACTCTCTCTCACACATACACACACTCATTCTGTCACACACACACACACACACACTCATTCTCTCTCTGACACACACTCTCTCACACACACATTCACACTTAGTCTCTCTCACACACAAACACTCTTTCATACACACACACTCACTCCCTCACACACACACACACATACACACACTGACTCCCTCACACACACACATACACACACTGACTCCCTCACATACACACACAGACATACACTGACTCCCTCAGTCTTGGCGAGATGATCTCTTGCCTCCGCTGGCGTTCACGATCTTAATTTGAGGGAGGAAAATGAAAGGAACTGTTCACCACCGAATCATCGTGGGAGCGTAACAGAAGCTTGGACGGGTGTGAACCTTCCTCTGAGAGGCCAAACATGTGGGCACCACTTCCAACTGGAAGGTGTGCCGACCCTCCCACTGAACCGCAGGAGTGCCCAAAAAGGAACGAGAGGAAATACTGCGAATCCGTCAGTAAGTTCGTCCGTTCGATAGTTCGTTAGTGAGAGCTTTCTGCTGCCTTGCTGTTGGAGTGAGTGCAGTGAGGACCGTCAGGTGGACAGAGATAGAGTCATACAGCACGGAAACAGACCCTTCAGTCCCACAGATCGAAACAGGAGGGTCAGAGGTTCACTCTCACTCTGAGGGCTGGCTCTGAGGGAGCTGGGTCAGTGTCAGTGCCTCTCCATGTGGAAATCAAGGGGGATTTGGTGACAGGATACCAGCCACTCTGCAGTTATTATTTCACAAAGATATCCACTGCTGAAGATATTTGGTCACAACAGTAATCTTGGAGTTGGGGTCGGCATTTCTGGCATCACTTGGGAATGTTGACATGTTCTGTCCTCCCCTCGAAGACTGGGCCCGGTGTGTGGAAAGGATGCGTTATTTCGCCTGACATTGGGGCAGAGGAAAAGCGATGAGTAATTGTCCGGACAGCTTCCGGACCCGCAGCCTTTTCAGTTAATCGGAGCCAAACTCTCCCTGAGGCACAGGTATTAAAAACTTGTCAAGAGTTGGCAGATTTACTTCAGGAATATTATGACCCCCAAGCTTCCTATGATCCTGAGATGTTATTGGATTTACTCAGCAATATGAGAACCAGGGGAATCCATATCAGGACTTTTGACAAGTTTGAGATGACTAAGAGGCATGTGGCTTTAGTTTCGCCCTGAATGAGACACCGTTTGGCCTGTGGGATTAATGATGTAACCATACAAAACCATACTAGCTGAAACCCAACTGGACTTCCAACAGGCCTGATAACTGGCTTTATCATTGGAAAATGGCTCCCTGAGTGAAGTCCTAATTACATACCGGAATGTTTTTCAGGAAGATCCAGGGACGATCAAAGGAGCCAAGGCCACCCTGCGTGTTGACCAGGATGCTGCAAGGCCCGCCCACTGCCATTTGCCTTCTGGGTAAAAGAGGAGGCCGAAGTCAGGAGGCTGGAAAGCAAAGGGATATCAAACCAGTGCAGTCTGTGGAATGGGCAGCCCCATTCACACTGATTGTAAAACCCAGCGGGTCAGTTCCACACTGCGAGGATGTTAAACAAAAAGGCAAATCACTTCTTGCAGCTGGATAAATCCCCAAACCCTCGCAGAGAGGATTTCTACGCAACGCTGGCGGGGGGTGGAGAGTCCTTCACGGAGCTGGCCCTGAGCCAAGAGCGTGGTGCTGGAAAAGCACAGCGGGGCAGGCAGCATCCGAGGAGCAGGCGAATCCATGTTTCAGGCTGGAGCCCTGTGTCCCCGCCATTGCGGTTAGAACAGGATTCCCATAATTCGGGGGGGGCAGCTGCTGGTGGCGATTTGCGTTCCTTGTTGGCACTCTGGGCACTGCCCCTGGCAACATGGCTATGTCAGCATCCAATCCTGCCCACCAGACATAACCTCTCGTCAGCATCTTCAGTTAACCCCCTGGTGGAGTTGAGCCAGTATCTGGTGGCGACCAGCTACAGTTATGCCCAGAAGAGTTTGTGCCAATATTGCCACTTGGGGGTATCGCCATCCTGTGCCATTTCCCAGCAGGGAACACTTTCCAAGGTCTACCCCAGGTCAGCCATTAATCTGGATGTAACAGGGAAGACCAATAAGGAGCACTTGGAGAAGGCAGAGGTAGTGCTTTGTTTAGATTAGATTACTTACAGTGTGGAAACAGGCCCTTCGGCCCAACAAGTCCACACCGACCCGCTGAAGCGCAACCCACCCATACCCCTACATATACCCCTTACCTAACACTACGGGCAATTTAGCGTGGCCAATTCACCTGACCCGCATATCTTTGGACTGTGGGAGGAAACCGGAGCACCCGGAGGAAACCCACACAGACACGGGGAGAACGTGCAAACTCCACACAGTCAGTCGCCTGAGTCGGGAATTGAACCCGGGTCTCAGGCGCTGTGAGGCAGCAGTGCTAACCACTGTGCCACCGTGCCGCCGTTGTTTCTCTGAGGCAGGCATAAACGTTGAGAGGGGAAAATGTGTGTCCCAGGCACCGCAGCGGGGTTACAGAGTCAAAAAGGCCGGGTCACACCGGCTGGAAGGCCGAGTGAGGGGAACCGAAGGTACCCTGTAGCTGTGGTAGTTGAGGAACCCAGAGTGTAGGGGTAAGGACATGAAAGTTTTTGGTACTTACTGTCTTTAATTTCCGATATGGCTAGGAAGACCTGTTTGTTTAGTGGATGGATTCTTCTGTGGATGAAGAAAAGTAGAGGCCCTGTGCAGGTCGGTGAGAGTGTTGTCCTGAGCTGGGATAGGGCTAATTGCAGGGAATGAAGGTAGCGACGCATGGCTGCAAGGGTGGAGCGGAGGATCCGGAGGGAGGTCTGTTGCTGGAGGCTTCGGATTTGCTGTAGGTACAGGTTGTCCTGGTTGGGTCCAAATTGTGTTGGTCGGAACGTAGTCCGGAGTCCGTGCGGGATCAGTCGGTTCCGTAGGCAGGTGCTGAGGAAGGAGATGTGGCCAAGGAAGAACTGCTTGTTTAGTGGATGGATTCTTCTGTGGATGAAGAACAGGAGAGGTCCTGCAATCTTCTTCCTTCCACCTATCACATCTCCATCGCCCCCTCACCCAAGTCCCTCCTCCCTACCTTTTATCTTAGCCTGCTGGGCACACTTTCCTCATTCCTGAAGAAGGGCACATGCCCGAAACGTCGAATCTCCTGCTCCTTGGATGCTGCCTGACCTGCTGCGCTTTTCCAGCAACACATCTTCAGCTCTCATGTCGGTACCTGAGCTTATATCCTTGCTGGAGTTGGCAAATTATTCCAGTTCAGACCTACTCTGGCCTCTGTCCCGGCACCCGATTGAAGGTGGGTCAGCCTGGAAAAGGTCACTTCGCCAAGGCGTGACCTTTTAAGGAAGTGAAGCAGCAGCCATCGTCGCCAAAGGATGTGGAGGTGCCGGTGTTGGACCGGGGGATGGGCAAAGTCAGACATCACACGGCTATCGTCCAACAGGTTCATTGGAAATCGCACAAGCCCTCAGGGCGCGGTCCCCTTCGTCAAGTGAAGTGAGAGCGCGGGGGGAGGGGCGCAGACGCAGAATTCATTGGCAGGGAGTGCAGATCAGACCGCCGGTGTGGGTGGGGTGTCCAAGAAGGAGTCTCTGCCGTTGACCAGAAGTGTTAGACAGTGTGAGCAAACCAGATTCTGGATGAGTGGTGCTGGAAGAGCACAGCAGTTCAGGCAGCATCCAACGAGCAGCGAAATTGACGTTTCGGGCAAAAGCCCTTCATCAAGAATAAAGCCTGAAGCGTGGAGAGATAAGCTAGAGGAGGGTGGGGGTGGGGAGAGAGTAGCATAGAGTACAATGGGTGAGTGGGGGAGGGGATGAAGGTGATAGGTCAGGGAGGAGAGGGTGGAGTGGATAGGTGGAAAAGAAGCTAGGCAGGTCGGACAAGTCCGGACAAGTCATAGGGACAGTGCTGAGCTGGAAGTTTGGAACCAGGGTGAGGAGAGGGAAGGGGAAATGAGGAAACTGTCCACATTGATGCCCTGGGGTTGAAGTGTTCCGAGGGGGAAGATGAGGCGTTCTTCCTCCAGGCGTCTGGTGGCGAGGGAGCGGCGGTGAAGGAGGCCCAGGACCTCCATGTCCTCGGCAGAGTGGGAGGGGGAGTTGAAATGTTGGGCCACAGGGCGGTGTGGTTGATTGGTGTGGGTGTCCCGGAGATGTCCCCTAAAGTGCTCTGCTAGGAGGCGCCCAGTCTCCCCAATGTAGAGGAGACCGCATTGGGAGCAACGGATACAATAATTGATATTAGTGGAGGGCCTTGGATAGAGGTGAGGGAGGAGGTGTGGGCACAAGTTTTACAGTTCCTGCGGTAGCAGGGGAAGGTGCCAGGATGGGAGGGTGAGTTGTAGGGGGGTGTGGACCTGACCAGGTAGTCACGGAGGGAACGGTCTTTGCGGAAGGTGGAAAGGGGTGGGGAGGGAAATATATCCCTGGCGGTGGGGTCTTTATGGAGGTGGTGGAAATGTCGTGTCAACAGTGTGACCTCTGACACCAGCGGAGGCATTGGCACACTATGATGCCAAGTGAGATCTGGTGCTGACAAGTGATACTGCCCCCCCCACGCCCTCCCCTCCCCCGCCCAGTATCGGGGGAAGTGTTGACTCACAGAGAGCCCAATGCTTCCTGGACTCTGGCTGTGGTGGGAGAACGTTCCGCCAATCTGTTTACGGACATAAATTGATCATGGGAACGGCCCACAAGCCCCTGCTGGGGTTACCGCAAAAGGTCAAAGCTGTGTCACCCAATAGCGTCAGGTCGAATTCAGTCTGTCTGCCTGGCTGCGTACAATTACAAGGTGGAACACAGTCCAGACGGCCAGGTGGCAAACGCAGATGCCACCACCCGCTGGCAGATGCACCACCAATGTTCTGGATACCCCTCTGGGCACAGTTGACAATATCAGACTCTGGACACAGAACAAATCCAGTCCTGGCTAATATGGAACAGCTGGTGGTGAAGGGAGAAGCCGAACGGCCATCACAAAGAGATTGGAAACCTTTTTGGACCCAGGGAGACCAGATCGCAGTCGGGGGGGGGGGGCGGCATCCTATTACGGGGAGCCAGGAGCGGTTTGTCCAGAGCAAAGGTCGCCACCAGATACTGGCTGAACTCCACCAGGGGGTTAACTGAAGATGCTGACGAGAGGTTATGTCTGGTGGGCAGGATTGGATGCCGACATAGCCACGTTGCCGGGGGCAGTGCCCAGAGCGCCAACGAGGAACGCAAATTGCCACCAGCAGCTGCCCCCCGCCCTGAATTCGTGGGAATGGCGGGATAAACCCCGGGCATCGTTGCACATCGCTTCTGCTGGTTCGGCTCAATGTTCTTCGTCATTGTGGATTTCCACGCACACTCGTTGGAGGTGGATAGAGTACGTTTTTCAAACATGAGAACGCCGATAGAAAAGGTGCAATACACGGGCTCCCGGAAGTGTTGGGCACAGGCCAACCTTTCCCAGCAAGGAATCTGAGTATTTCCTCAAGTCGAACAATATATGAGGACAACTCCATACTCATCCATCACCCAATAGCCTGGCGGGAAGAGCAATCCAAACTTTGAAGGCAGGCTTAAAGAAGCAGCCTGCAGCGTCATCCAATATCAAACTGTCCCAATTCTTGTCGGATTATCGAACCACCCCTCACACAACGACAGGGATAGAGTCAGTGGAGTTGCTGATGGGGAACGGACTCCTCATCAGGTGAAACCTGGCCCTCCCAGACCCAGTACCAATGTCTTTTAAATGTTGTAACTGTACCCAGCATGCACCACTTCTTCTGGCTGTCCATTCCACATATGAGCTGCACTGTGTGAGAGAAAGTTGCCCCTCAGGTCCCTTTGAAATCTTTCCCCTCTCACCTTAAACCTGTGCCCTCAAGTTTTGGACTATTCTGGGGGAAAAAGACCTTGTCTATTTACCCGATCCATGCCCCTCATGATTTTAGAAACCTCTATAAGGTCACCCCTCAGCCTCCGAGGCTCCAGGGAAAACAGGCCCAGCCTGTCCAGCCTCGCTTGAGAACTCAAACCCTTTTCAAATCCACCACATATCACCTCCCACGAGCAGGAATAAAACCCCACCCCAGATCCAACAGCAGCTGATTGGGTCAAAAGACAAAAAAATGGGGGAACAAAAAACAAAATATTAGCTTTTTTCTTGAATGTGCATAGTCTTCAGAACAAAAGAGATAAATTAACAGCATTCATACAGATTCATGGGTACAATCCTACTGCATAGAATAGATGAAGGAGGTACATGGCACAGAATCCCCACAGTGAGGAAACAGGCCCTTTGGCCCAACAGGTCCACGCCAACCCTCTGAAGAGTAACCCACCCAGACCCATCCCCCTACATTTACCCCCAACTAATCCACCCTAACCTGCACATCCCTGGGCACTATGGGACAATTTAGCATGGCCAATCCACCCTAACCTGCACATCCCTGGGCACTATGGGACAATTTAGCACGGCCAATCCACCCTAACCTGCACATCCCTGGGCACTATGGGACAATTTAGTATGGCCAATCCACCCTAACCTGCACATCCCTGGGCACTATGGGACAATTTAGCATGGCCAATCCACCCTAACCTGCACATCCCTGGGCACTATGGGACAATTTAGCATGGCCAATCCCACCCTAACCTACACATCCCTGGGCACTATGGGACAATTTAGCATGGCCAAATCACCCTAACCTGCACATCCCTGGGCACTATGGGACAATTTAGCATGGCCAATCCCACCCTAACCTACACATCCCTGGGCACTATGGGACAATTTAGAATGGCCAATCCACCCTAACCTGCACATCCCTGGACTGTGGGAGGAAACCCACACAGACACGGGGAGAATGTGCAAACTCCACACAGACAGTCACCGGAGGGTGGAATTGAACCCGGGTCCCTTGCGCTGTGAGGCAGCAGCGCTAACCACTGAGCCACCATGTTACACTACAGAGGCATAGTTACTAGGAGATCAGAGCTGGGGACAAAATATTCAGGGGTACATGACCTTTCCAAAAGGATAGGCAAGAAGGGAAGGGTGCTGGGGAGGCATTGTTGGCACGTTGGGATAAGGACGATGGCAGGAAATGATCTTGGAACAGAAGATGTTGAATCCAACTGGCTGCAGGGAGCAGAGGGCCTAAAGGTGAATCCCCATAGTGACATAATCTATCCGGGAGGTCGTTCAAACTGAACTCAGTTGCGTGAGTTGCTGAGTTTGTCAGCTCAATGAATTCAGATTCAGACAAGATGGCATGTCTTGATCATCATGATGTGGCAACAGAGCGCTACTGTGTATGGTGTCTTCAAATGGTAGCATTAGCAAATAGGCTCTGAGTGTTAACAAAGCACATAGGTATGGCATTGTTTTCAGTTACAACATTGCGAAATGATCCTACAATTTAAGAATACTGCAGACAAGTCTGGTCACCCTCCTATAGCAAAGATGTTGTGAAACCTGAAAGGGTTCAGAAAAGATTTATAAGGATGTTGCTGGGTGTGGAGGTTTCAGGCTATAGGGAGAGGCTGAATAGGCCTGGGGCTGTTTTCCCTGGAGTGCCAGGAACTGAGGGGTGGCCTTATCGACGTTTATAAAATCAGGCGGGGCATGGAAAAGATAAATAGACAAGATCTTTTCCCTGGGGTGAGGGAGTCCAGAACTAGAGGGGCATAGGTTTAAGGTGAGAGGAGAAAATTTTAAAAGGGACCTAAGGGGCAACTTTTTCACACAGAGGGTGGCGCGTGTATGGAATGAGCTGCCAGAGGAAGTGGTGGGGGCTGGTACAGTTACAGCATTTAAAAGGCGAATGGATGGGTATGTGGACAGGAAGGGGTTAGAGGGATCTGGGCCTAACACTGGCAAGTGGGACTAGGTCAGGTTGGGATGGCTGGTCGGCGTGGCTAAGTTGGAGTGAAAGGTCTGTTTCCGTGCTGTGAGTCCTTCACCATACGTGTGGAAATCTCACTCGGAATTGACTGTAGCAACTCTCCCAACTGTTTCGCCCCTTCATTGTGTGCAGAACCAGTCAGCAATACAATGAGGGCTCCTACTTTTGTGTGCCTTGGATATGCCACATGCACGTGTCATGTCAGATGCGCCACCAGGCAAGGCAAGTCTGGCCACGTGTTCTCCAGCAGGGATGACATGCAGCTCATTCTGAGCAATGTGGGTTTTGCTTAATGTTAGTTTAACAAAGCTTGTCACAGATGATTATGCCAAGCCTTTTCCTCACTACTGAGGCAACATAGCGACACGAATGCCAATGCAAGAAATTTGTGCACCTCGCACCAAGCACAGCAAAGGATGCCATGTAAATTCTTAACCCGACTCCCAGTCTGTCGAATCTCGTCATCTTGCTGGCTGGCTCATGGCCATGACTTCTCTCACTTCAGTATTGTCAATGCAGTTGGAAACAAGATCTAACACAACCTTGGATCTAATAAGGTCTCAGAGATATCCAATAGCCAACCTCGTGAGTCAACCTTGGTTGTTGAGATGCTGAGCTTGATCTTTGTTCCAAATGAGAATGAGCTTCATTGTCACATATACTCCCATGAGTACAGTGAAAGGTTTGCAAATCGCCACTAACAGTGCTCTCTGAGGGACCAAGGTACCTAGGTCCAGATCCTTAAGTAAACATTCTTAGGGAAATAAAAATTAGAAACATGTAGAGAGAAGCAGTCTGGCAATAAATTCGAAAAATAAGAGTTCAGAATGCTAGTCCTTTCCAACCTCGGTGCCTCTGGGTCTCAGATGCACAGATAGCTGCTTTGGCTGGATAGCACTTGACTATTGCTGAGAAAAGAGACGTGCCGTCAAAGGGTTTTCAGCTTGCACTCATCAGGACTGAATCACAAGAATGCCAAATTGCAAAGGGACCAACCTAACCAGGTGAACTCTGTTGGGCAGGGATGTTGCCTAGGAGAATGCAAGACAGGTTAAAATTCAAGACAGGTATGCCAACTCTTTGCCGATGTGTTGCCATGGGGAACACGCTAGGGGACAATTATCCTCCAAATGTCTGTTCAGTTGGACACCAGCACAATATGTGGACAATCTGCCACTTTATGGCTTCTCCCATCTCGATTGTCAAGGGTAGCAGATACATGGGAACACCACCCCCTTGCAAGTTCCTGATGCCTCCATCCTGACTTGGAAATATCCCTGTTCCTTCAGTGTCACTAGGTCAACATCCTGGAATTCCCTCCCCCCAGGGCATTGTGGGTCACCCTACAGCACATGGACTGTAGTGTTTAAGATGGCAGCTCACCCCCACCTTCCCAAGGGGGCAATTAGGGACCAGGCAATAAATACTAGCCAGTGACGCACGCAAATGAATAAAAAAGAGTTATCTTTAAAGGTGGCTATGGTTTGGAATAGATTTGGTTGCTTTTAATGTTGGTAGTGGACAAGTTGGACCATGTGTGCAGCTTGATGTAAACTCTTCAATTCTGGTTGTGATCATGTCTGAAGAGGTCAAGTTGAAGTAACAGTTGTTCCAGAGGTCTAATCTTGATGTTCCGACCTCTGTTATCATTGGCATTGACTCACTGCAAACGTATGCCCAGGATTAGAATATTGTGATGTTTTCTGCTTCATTAACAATGTGTGTCCCTTGACGCGCAAGAGCATCAAACTTTGTCCACTCAATAATTGCACCTCACAGATGAAAGAGCTTCCAGATTCAGCGACAGATATATGGAAGATTTATATCTCTTGTTTGAAGTTGCTCCCAACAAGGGCCACATTAGTCAGGAATGTCGAGCGTGCGGCTCATTCAGTGACCACACCTGTGAGGCTTTTTAGTTCATGAACAAGGCTGATTTTGATGTTAAAGTTATTATGCACACTCAGAACGGCTGGGTATAAATCCAGGAACAGGTGTAGGCTTTTGCATTGCCAGTATTTGCATTTCGAAGGTTTTTCCTGGTATGACATACAGAATGTCCCCAAACCATATGGTTCAGAGATTGGTCCCTGGGGCTATCGGTTACTGAACCCACCTGCCACATCTCCAAAGTGGAGTTTGCCAATTGCTCATTAGCACTTGTGATTTTGATCTTACTATGTCTGTTTTTCAAGCAATGAGATTTTATCAAGCAAAATGCATCCAAGCCAAAATGCTGGGAGCCATGCTGAAAGGGGGCGAGTGTCATGTTTTATTGTGAAGTGCGGTGGAGTAATTGCAGATTGGGAGGCAGGAAGTTAGAATCTGAAAATGGTAAAATTGTCAAATGGGGAAAGCATTGCGTGGCCCCTTTAAACGATCGTGTGCTTTTTCTGCGCTTCGAGATTTTCAATAGTTGTCAGTGAGCAGCAGCTTGAAAGTTTGCGGGTACACAGAGAGCACCCGAATTGAAACATATCGAAAGACCGTACAGTTAGCAGGGCCAGGCAGCAGCTGTTAACCAAGACAACAGGCTTTTGAATTTAACCAACCAATTTGAACCAGGTACTTCAATACCAAAAACCTATTAAATTTAAATCTGATAGTTTTGACAACATAGGACCAATCCTATTGTAAGAAATAATGGTATGTCATTATTATTATTAAAAGAAAGGATCAGCTTGGACAAAGACCCCAGCGCAAACTGCCATCCGCCAGAGCTGATGGCTCTTAGCTCTCTCTCTCTCTCTCGACACACAGAAAGAGAGAGAGAAAGAATCACTGGCTCTCACAGCTTCATCTGTGTCTTGGAGATAGCACCATTCGAATAACAATGGTACCAACGACGGAGAAAGCATTCCTGACAGGAGAATTGACGAAGAAGACCCGGAACATGCTGGAAGGTACGCAACCTGGCTGCAATTTTGGAAGACTAAATTCTATCTTTGATAACTATGATTGGGATTTGTATTTATTGGAACAGCATACATTAGAATCTTGCTTTATTTGGGAATCATTAGTAGCGAGAAGGGATTTATTCTGTTTGTTAATAGATTTGTTAATTTAAGAGTTAAATAAATAAATTGTTACCTGTCGATTTTAAAGTCAGTGTCAGGGATTTATTTTGTTGAGCCACTAGAAGTTGCCGAGAAGCAGGGTACACCACTTTCCTGAATCCTTTTGGGGAACACTTTGGGTTTTAATTCTCGAGGGATGGTGGGGGTCGACCTCTGTTTTATAACAGTTTGCATTAATTATCTCCAGAGGAATGCAGAAATAGTTCTAAAGTCAAACTATTTATTGCCACCAATTTAAAACACCTTAATACGTTACAGAACATTCAATATATATGTGTGTGTAACTAGGAGCTTTTTTAGATTAGATTAGATTACTTACAGTGTGGAAACAGGCCCTTCAGCCCAACAAGTCCACACCGACCCACCGAAGAGCGACCCACTCATACCCCTACATTTACCCCTTCACCTAACACTACGGGCAATTTAGCATGGCCAATTCACCTGACCCGCACATCTTTGGACTGTGGGAGGAAACCGGAGCACCCGGAGGAAACCCACGCAGACACGGGGAGAATGTGCAAACTCCACACAGTCAGTCGCCTGAGGCGGGAATTGAACCCGGGTCTCTGGCGCTGTGAGGCAGCAGCGCTAACCACCGTGCCCCCGCCCCCCTCCCCCAAAACTTCCCTCGAGTTGGGAAGACAGTGCCTTGACTCACTAGCTCCATCTGCAAGCAAAGGCAATCAAGCACTGATGAGGAACTGTGATCACATCAGCTTCATCAAACACCACGGTGCAGTGGGAACAACGCTGAGACCTCCTCTGGTCCAGTCTTACTTTGGGTCCTGAGAATAATCAAGGAGAATGGTGCTGTCTAAACAATGAGGGGTTGCAGTGCTCTGAGATGCGCAGAGAGACGAGGGTGTCCCAGTGTGTGGATCACAGAAAGTTAGTCTGCAGGTACAGCATGGAATAGATTGTGATGGTTTCTTGCGAGGGGAATTGAATACAAGAGTCGGGAGGTTATGTTTCAGTTATACAGGGCAGTAGCAGGACCACATCTACTTACAGGAGGACGTTAACGCAGTGGAAGCAGTTTCGAGAAGGTTTCTCAGACTAATCCCTGGAATGAGCAGATTCCCTTCGGAGGAAAGGCTGGACAGGCTAGGCCTGTATCCTCTGGAGTTTAGTAGAGTCAGAGGTGGCTGAATTGAACCGTATAAGATCCTGAGGGAATGTGACCGGGTGGGTGTGGAAAAGGATGTTTCCCCTGTGGGAGACTCCAGAACGAGGGGTCAGAGGGGTCAGAGCGCCCATTTAAAACGGAGATGGGGGGGAAACATTTCTGTCTCAGAGGGCCATGGGTCTTTGGAATTCCCTTCCTCAAAAAGCAGTGGATACAGAACCTTTCAATCTTTTTGTGGCAGAGGGAGAGAGATTCTCGATTCCTAAAAGATTATCCGGACAGGGGGGAGGGGGGATATAGAGGGATGGAAGGGTGAGGTTAAAATCAGATCAGTCACAGTTTGTGGAGTGGGGAAGCAGGCCCGAAGGCCCAAGCAGCCTAATACTATTGCTTGTTCGTATGTTGGTTTGTTTTGTTGAGCTGACTGTTATAGTTTCAAAGCTGACGCTTTGCTCTGTATGAGTTCCAGTTGGGCTCAGTCAATAGCAATGTCACTTCTCAGTTAAACCCCACTCTCGGCCATTAGTGTTGAATAATGGAGAAAAGATTCCAAGTGTGCTACATTCTCGTTGCTGCTTCTGGTCAACAGGGTGGACTTAAAAGATCCTCTGGCAAGGAGTTTACTTCTGATCTCCTGGTCAAAATTCCTTCCTCCACTATCAACATCAAAACAGATGGCCCTTTTTAGAGATAATGGGGCCCATAAGCCTTGGCCCTTAGCGACCTGTACCTCAGGTCCTGCAAGATATGAAATAACAGAAGATTGGCCTGAAATTCAGGAGTGATGGGACTCACCCACTCGGAAGTTCCAATTTATTTGCAGACTCACAGAATTCCGTCTTGACGTTTTGACTTTCTGCCAATCTCCTGCTTTCTCTGCTGTCACCCTGTACATCATTTCTATTTAAATAACCATCCCAACACCCCTCTCGAATGCCTCGATTTAACCGGCCTCCACCATATTTCTGAGCCATGTATGCCAGGCCCGAACTACTCCCTGGGGTGAAGACAGTTTTTTTTTTCTCACCTCGCATTTAATTCTTTTGCAACGCACTTTCCATCTGTGCCCTCCGATTCTCGATCTGTTTTCTGAGTGGGAACACGTTTTCCCGAACTACACTACCCTGGCCTCACCTAAACTTCTCTTAGCCTGCTCCTGTGGAAGGAGAACTTCTTTGATCTATCCTCATAGCTTTCTCATCCCTGGAACCGTTCATATGCACTGCCTCCAATTCTTCCTTCCTCGAGTCCAGTGCCCAGACCTGGACACAATCATCCAGCTGAGATTAATCGGTATTTTATATAAATTCGTCTGAACTTGCCTCATTTTGCATTCCATACCTCTATTTATAAAAGCCCGGAATACACCCAGGTCTCTCTGCTGTTGCACACCCCTTACAACATGCACACCCATTATATTAAACTCTCCATATTTTGGACACCAAAATGTATACTTCTCTGCACTGCCCATCCCACTGCCCATCCCACTGCCCATCCCACTGCCCACCCCACTGCCCACCCCACTGCCCACCCCACTGCCCACCCCACTGCCCATCCCACTGCCCACCCCTCCAACTCATCAATGTCCTTCTGATCGTTCCCTCGCAGTTTACAGTTCTCCCAAACTTTGATATTGCCCCTTGCAAGATGTTCGAGGAGAAAGCGAGGACTGGCAGATGCTGGAGATCCGAGCTGAAAATGTGTTGCTGGAAAAGCGCAGCAGGTCAGGCAGCATCCAAGGAGCAGGAGAATCGACGTTTCATACCTGAAGAAGGGCTGATGCCCAAAACGTCGATTCTCCTGTTCCTTGGATGCTGCCTGACCTGCTGCGCTTTTCCAGCAACACATTTTCAGCTCTGATCTCCAGCATCTGCAGACCTCACTTTCTCCTCGAAGATTTTAACCGACTGCGAATCCTCTTGCAAGGATGCCTTCCTTGAAGAAGCTCTCTTCCTCCCTCTACAAGGATAAACCTTCCTGAAGAAGGTCTCACGCCCGGAACATCGATTCTCCTGCTCCTCGGATGCTGCCTGACCTGCTGTGCTTTTCCAGCAACACATTTTCAGCCTTGCAAGATGTCGACCATTTGCATACATCAGGAAAGGCCAGGATCCCTGAGAACTCCACTACAAGCTTTCTTCCAGCTGAAAAACAATATCCAGTGACTGTTCACTGTTGTAATTGTCTTTCACTCAGCCAAATTGGTTACCATTTTGCCACTGTCCCTTTTAGTCGATGACCGAAGAGTTTCCTCACGGGTCTGTTGTGTTGCATTGTATCTAGTGTCTTTAGGGAGCCTAGGTACACCACATCAACAGCGTTACCCTCTTCAATCCTCTCTGTGTCCCCTCTTCAAATTCAGAGGTCACACGGGTTACAGTGCTTTCGGAGCACTGTCAGGTGACCACAGGGCTTCAGGACCTCTTGGATTGTAACCTGGTGTCATGTGACTTTGGCCACCCCCGTCCAACACTGGCACCTCCACACTGCGGCTTCAAGTGGACAGGGCCTGGGAAATTCAAGGCTACACGTGCTATCGTAAGGACAGACTGACGGGCAGAGGGGGCGGGGTGGCCATGGTGGTAAGGGATGATATTCAGTCCCTTGCGTGGGGGGGACCTCAAATCAGGGGATGTAGTGTCAGTGTGGATAGAGCTGAGAAATTCTAAGGGTAGAAAGACCCTCTTGGGAGTGATCTCCAGGCCCCCAAACACTAGTCTGGATGTCAGATGTAAGTTGAATCAGGAGCTGAAATTGGCCTGTCGCAAAGATGTTACTCCAGTTGCTTTGGGGGATTTCAACATGCAGGTAGACTGGGAGAATCAGGATGGTACTGGACCTCAAAAAAGAGACTTTGTGGTGTGCCTCAGAGATGGATTCTTAGAGCAGCTGGTTACCTCAAAATTGAGCAATTTTGTTGGACGTTATATTTCCTTAATGAATGACTCTTCCAATTCGATCCACTTTTATCTGTGTGATTGTTAATTCTATCCTGAATAATCATCTCCAGTTAGCTTGTTTGGGCTGTGATTGCTGAGCCAAACGTCACAACATGCTTTGAACAAGGGCAGGATGTCTCCAGTAAGGGTAGGTGACAACACCTCCCCCCCACAATACTTTCAGCACTGGGCTGCATACTCAGCCCCCTCCTATACTCACAACTGGGTGGCCTAATTCTGGTCTCGCTCCATTTGCAAGTTTGCTGATGACACCACTTGCATTGAAGGTATAGTTCGGATCTCAACCAATGACGAGACGGAGCACAGGAGGGAGGCAGAGTATGTAAGGGCATGGTGTGATGACAACAATCTCTCCCTCAATGTCAGCTAAACAAAGGAGCTGCTCATTGACCTCAGGAAGGGCAGTGGGAGGGCACACCCCTGTCTGTATCAATGGAGCTGAGGGGGAGGTGGTTGACAGCATCAGGTCCCTAGGAGTGATGGTCACCAACAATCTGTCCTGCTCCACCCCACATTGACGCAAGGGTCAAGAAAGTACAACAATGTCTCTACGTCCTCAGGAAATTCGCCATGTCCACAAGGACTCTGACCAATTTTTGCAGCTGACCTGTAGAAAGTATCCTATCTGGAAACATCACGGCCTGGTCCAGCAACTGCTCTGCCCAGGACCGTAACAAACTACAGGGAGTGGTGAACCCAGCCCAGTCCCTCACACAACCCAACCTTCCATCCATTGACTCAGTCTACACTTCCCACTGCCTTGGGAAGGCAGCCAACATCATCACAGACCCCTCCCACCCCGGGTACCCTCTCTTCCCCCCTTCTCTTCCGTCAGGCAGAAGATACAAACGGTTGAAAACACGTTCCAACAGATTCAGGAACAACTTCTTCCTCACTGTTGGACCTCTCCTATACTAGAGTTGACCTTTTTCTGCACCTTCTCTTTAGCTGTAACACTGTCTTCTGGATGCTGTTCTATTACCCTGATGGACTGATGGAAAGGATGATTTGTCTGGATAGCACGCAAACCAATACTTTTCACTGTATCTCGGCACATGTGACAATAATGAATCAAATCAGATCCTCATTGACCAAGGATAGGTTGAGTCGAGAGGAGGCTTTTTACTAAGCACCACAGGAATGGCAGTGCAGCAACAGTCAACCCCAAGGCAGTCCCTGGTTGAGCATGAGGAATGTTTTATCTCATTTTTCTCTGAGCACTAAACAGCAGCATATCATGACAGGCCAGGGTCCCTGAGTGATTAAAGCATTGAAGAATGATAGATGGTAAAGAAGGAGACCACTCGGCCTATTGTTTGTTAATCCAACTCACTGATACAAAAGCAAGGCCCCGCAGATGCTCAAAGTAGGATATATAGACCAATACCTACGTTGCTGTGGTTCTGTTCGCCGAGCTGGAAGTTTTTGTTGCAAACGTTTCGCCCCCTGGCTAGGCGACATCATCAGTGCTCTGGAGCCTCCTGCGAAGCGCTTCTTTGATGTTTCTTCCGGTATTTATAAATAATATAAATATATAAATAAATATAAATACCGGAAGAAACATCAAAGAAGCGCTTCGCAGGAGGCTCCAGAGCACTGATGATGTCGCCTAGCCAGGGGGCGAAACGTTTGCAACAAAAACTCCCAGCTCGGCGAGCAGAACCACAACAACGAGCACCCGAGCTACAAATCTTCGCACAAACTTTGAACCAATACATACATATACATACTATATATATATGTGCACACACATAGAGAAGAACCTCGATTATCCGAATATCAATTATCTGAATTTCGGATTATCCGAAGAAGATCTCAATCTCAAGGTCCTGACAGAAACGTTACGTCAAAGTGGTGTTTCCAACCCTGACTGTGTCTTTTGTTTACAATGATTAAAAATGAACCCGGCTTCCGGAAATACTGCCAGAAACAGTCCCAGACATCGATGGGAGCCCAGGCACCGTCTCCAAATGGCTGACCTCCCGCCCTTTCTCTCTCTCTCTCTCTCTCCCCCCTCACATTCTCACTGGAGTTCTACACTCGGAGGGGAGTGGGGGGAGGGGACTGGGGCGTTCAGGGGACAGCAGGGCAGGGGCGCGTGGGGTGGGAGGGGAGGGGGTGTCGGGGGTGTGCAGGGTGTCGGGGGCGAGGGGGAAGGCGGGTGGGGCGGTGGGTGGGGTGTGCTGCTGTCTAGTCTCCTGAACGGGGAGCGGACATAGCTCACTCTGCCAGTCCCATTGAAATGAAGCAGCAGCGGGGAGAGGCTTCAGTAATGCTGCAGCTCCCGTACACGCAAGTGTGTGTCTGCTCAGAAACAAACCCTGAGAGAGAGAGCGAGGGAGCAAGGCAGGCAGAGGGAGGAAATAGGAAACTACAGAAAACTGCAGGTCCCAGAGGAGAGGCAATGAATCAATTAGCCGAATAATCAATTACCTGAATGAAGTAGTGCCTGCCCATCTCGTTCGGGTAATCGAGGTTCCCTTATTTATTTATTTATATATCTATAAGGATCTGGTCAGACCACATTTGGAGCATTGTGCTCAGTTTTGGGCCCCATATCTCAGGAAGGATGGACTGGCCCTGGAACAGAGGAGGTTCGTGAAAATAGTCGCAGGAACGAACAGCTTAACACATGAGGAATGTTTGACGATTCTGGGTCTGAACACGATGGAGTTTAGAAGGATGGGGGAGGTGGGGGGATCTAACTGAAACATACAGAATACAGAATGGCCTCGGCAGAGTGGATGTTGGGAAGATATTTTCATTGGGAGGAGAGGCTAGCACCCAAGGGCACAGCCTTAGAGTAAAGGGAAGGCCTTTCAGAATGGAGATAAGGAGTAACTTCTTCAGCCAGAGAGTGGGGAATCTATGGAATTCATTGCCATAGACAGTCATTGAGTAGATTTGAGAGTGAGATTGATAGGTTTTTGAGTATCAAGGGTTATGAGGAGAAAGTGGGACGATGGGATTGAGAAACATATCGGCCGTGATTAAATGGCGGAACAGACTTGATGGGCTAAATGGCCTAATTTCTGCTCCTATGTCTTATAGGCTTATGGAAATATTGGAAACACTCACAGTTGAGGCCACATCTGAAGAGGTGGGGTTACGACTGGGGGAACTGAGGAACAGCAGAAATGTAACAGAGTTTGAGCAAGTGACAGGGTGCAGATTAGCATCAAACCTTTCATTATTTAGTGGATAAAGTCAATCCAGAAAAGCTACGTCCTGATGGAGTGTGAATGACCCGGTCACGTCCATCTCCATCATTGGCCTCAACTCAGCTTTTCTGCTTTTCTTTCTGCCATGTGGTTATACCGCTCTCGAATGCAAGTAGAGTTCATGAGCTCGCCAGAAACAATTGGAAGCCAGTGATGAGGTTTTTACGAGTGCAGAGAGGAGCAACCTTCTGACTTGCTAATCCCAAGAAAATGAACAAAGACACAATGTCAAACACACACACAGACACATCGAGCTGTATGACTCGATGACTCGATGCCCTGCCAGAAGTGGTTCCCTGAAATACAGCTGGTTTCCCAATTTCAATGGCTGAGTTCCTCGTTTTCAGGCTTGGAAATTGAAGAGAATGCCTTTCATCTCCAACATGTGAAACTTATCATACAGGTGTAAGTTAAAATCGGATATGAGGGTCTCTTTTCATCTGACTGATGTCTTTGCATCAGTGCCTTTTGATCGAATGCTTATTTCACCTTCGATAATCTTTGTTTATTTCACATCGATTTCACAATGCTGGGTTAACGAGCTGATTTCTGGGATCATTTTCGGTCAGTGCTCCTTTTTAAACCCATTCTGCACCACGAAGTCCTCGGGATTAAAAGAAGACGATAACATTTGAAAATCATTTTTAAACTTTGGGACAGTGATCCACACATTCCACAGCTAGATTCTGCATTTCAACTTGGGTTCGAAGCCTGCTTTAGGAACAGCAGCTGGACATCTCCCCTGAGCTGTGCTCTCCATCTGGATTTTAACCCTTCACTTCCCAGTTCTACCTCCACGGCACTTTTCCATAGGATATCCAGACCTGCAGCACATTGGTGTCTACAATAAGACCATAAGACATAGGAGTGGAAGTAAGGCCATTCGGCCCATCGAGTCCACTCCGCCATTCAATCATGGCTGATGGGTATTTCAACTCCACTTACCCACATTCTCCCCATAGCCCTTAATTCCTCGTGACATCAAGAATTTATCAATCTCTGCCTTGAAGACATTTAGCGTCCCGGCCTCCACTGCACTCTGCGGCAATGAATTCCACAGGCCCACCACTGTCTGGCTGAAGAAATGTCTCCGCATTTCTGTTCTGAATTGACCCCCTCTAATTCTCAGGCTGTGTCCACGGGTCCTAGTCTCCTCACCTAACAGAAACAATTTCCGAGCGTCCACCCTTTCCAAGCCATAGAGTCATAGAGTCATACAGCACGGGAACACACCATTCGGTCTAACTTCCTGCATGGATAGAGGATTGGTTACTAACAGGAGGCAGCGGTGCAGAGGAATGAGTGCGTTTCTGGTTAACAATCAGTGAATAGAGGTGTGTCTCAGGGAACAGTGCTGGGGACCACAGTTATCCACAATTTAGAGTTGGGGATCACATCAGGTGTGCCAACGTTCGCTGATGACACTAAGATGAGTGGTAGAGCAAAATTATGCAGAGGACTGGGAAACTTTGCAAAGGGGCACAAAAAAGTTTATGTGAGTGGGCAAAGGTTGACATGTTAATAAATGTGAAGTCATCCATTTTGGGAGGAATAATAATAAAAAGGACTATTACCTGAATGGTGAAACGTTGCAGCGTGCTGCTGTGCAGAGGGAGCTGGGTGTCCGTGTGCATGGATCACAGAGGGTTAGTCTACAGGTTCAACAGGTAACTAGGAAGGCAAATGGAACATTGTCCTTTATTACTAGAGGGACGGAGTTTATAAGCAGGGAGGTTATGTTGCAGCTGTACAAGGGGCTGGTGAGATCACACCCAGAGAACTGTGTCCAGTCTGGGTCTCCTTACTTGAGAAAGGATGTATTGGCACTGGAGGGGGAACAGAGGGGGTTCACTGGGGTGATTCGGAAGTTGAGGGGGGTTGGTTTATGAGGAGAGACAGAGGAGACTGGGATTATAGTCATTGGAATTTCAAAGAATGAGGGAGGGGGGGATCATCGAGAAACATATAAAATGATGAAGGGAGTAGATAAGATAGAAGTAGAGAGGATGTTCCCACTGGTGGGTAAAGGTAGGACAAGAGGGCACTGCCTCAACATTCAGGGGAGCAGATTTAAGACCGAATTGAGAAGGAACCCAGAGGGTTGTGAATCTGTGGAATTCCCTGCCCAGGGAAGTAGTTGAGGCTTCCTCAGTAAATGCTTTCGAAGCTAAGAGAGATCATGTTTTGAACAGTAAAAGAATTAAGAGTTGTGGTGAGAGTGTGGGAAAGTGGAGCTGAGGCTTCAAAACGCTCAGCCATGATCCTATTGAATGGTGGGGCAGGCTCGAGGGGCCAGGTGGCCTACTCCTGCTCCTAGTCCTTATGCTCTTATGAGGCCCTGACCACCCCTGATCGACTGCGATGGGCTGGGCACGTCATCTGACACGAGGGTCCCCAAGCAGGTGCTCTACTGCCAGCTCTGAAACAGCAGGTGAGCCCCAAGGAAAGTGCTTCAGGGACCCCCTCAAGGCCTTACTGGGGAAGTGCAGCATTCCCACCGACACCTGGGAATCACTGGCCCAAGACCATTCAGAGTGGAGGAGGAGCACCCGGGAAGGCGTCGAGCGCCTCGAGACTTGCTCTTGGAAAAAAGTGGAAGCTGGGTGAAAGGAGCGTGGTGCCCCACTCACCCCTTCCCATGACCACCTTCTGCCCCAAGTGTAACAGAGCTTGCTCGCTGAGCTGGAAGGCTCATTTCCAGACGTTTCGTCACCCTACTCAGTAACATCTTCAGTGGGCCTCAGGCGAAGCACTGTACATGATTCCTGCTTTCTTTTTGTATGTTTGGGTTTCTTTGGGTTGGTGATGTCATTTCCTGTGCCAACATCATTTCCTGTGGTGATGTCATTTGCTGTTCTTTTTCTCAGGGGGGTGGTAGATGGGGGTCTAACCCGATGTGTTTGTTGATAGAGTTTCAACTATCTAAACTACAAACCTACATCCAGGACCTCAATCTGAGCTACAAATCTTCTCAAAACTCGTTGTAACAGAGCTTGTCGTAGCTGCATCAGTCCTTCTCAATTCGGTCTTAAATCTGCTCCCCTGAATGTTGAGGCAGTGCCCTCTTGTCCTACCTTTACCCACCAGTGGAAACATCCTCTCTACTTCTATCTTATCTACTCCCTTCATCATTTTATATGTTTCTCGATGATCCCCCCCTCCCTCATTCTTTGAAATTCCAATGACTATAATCCCAGTCTCCTCTGTATCTCCTCGTAAGCCAACCCCCCTCAACTTCCGAATCACCCCAGTGAACCCCCTCTGCTCCCCCTCCAGTTCTGTATGACAAAGTGAGTCACTCTGAGAGTGGAGCTGAAAATGTGTTGCTGGAAAAGCGTAGCAGGTCAGGCAGCATCCAAGGAGCAGGAGATTCGATGTTTCGGGCATAAGCCCTCCTTCAGGAAATCCAAGGAACAGGAGATTCGACGCTTCGGGCATAAGCCCTTCCTCATTCCTGAAGAAGGGCTTATGCCCGAAACGTCGAATCTCCTGCTCCTTGGATGCTGCCTGACCTGCTGCGCTTTTCCAGCAACACATTTTCAGCTCTGATCTCCAGCATCTGCAGACCTCACTTTACCCTGAGAATGGAGGAGAGTCATCCTCTTCTGCGATGGTGATGATGACACAGACATTAGATTACAACAAAGCAGCACTGAGTAACATGTTATGCTTCAGGTGATCCTGGGGTAAGATGGAGTTTGAGAACCCTCAGATCACATGGTATGAAACTGGGATGATATCATTGGCATGGTATAGGTATGCCCTGATTGTGCCAACAGTTTAATTTCAGGCCCTTTATTGGAAGTTTCTCCAGTGATCTGACAATGGCTACTGAAAGGGGCAATTGTCAGAAACGGTGCTTGGGTGAGGATCCCCAATGTGTTGTGATTTCAGCGGGGATATCCCCGAAGGTCCCAGGTGAGCCAGGGGCTCATTTTCGAGGAAAACTTTGCTTCTTTCCGAAAAGATCATAAAACATGGGACAGGTGCACACAGATTCGAAGTGAGAGCTGACTCTGAAAAGTGAAAGGGAAAAAAAAAACAAAATCTGAAGCAGTTGGTTGAGGGGAGAAATGTTGGTCGCGCTGACGTTGGCGAGCGAGTGGCTGTTTGGAGAGTTTTCGTTCTGATGCTCGATTAAACGGGTTTGCCGACTTTCCTCAAACAGTGTCTGATTTGATTTGCTCACAGGAAGACATTCTTTGGTTTTACCTGGAGGTGGGCAGCTGTCAGCTGTATCCTTTCATGTTTTAGTACAGTTGGGTTTGACCCAAAAACTAACATACTCTCACACATTAGCGCACAGAGACTGAAATAACTGCACAGAGGCTGGTCTCCCATCACCCTGCATTGACTTGTGCACAATACAATTTAGCATGGCCAATCCACCCTAACCTACACATCCCTGGACACTATGGGACAATTTAGCATGGCCAATCCACCCTAACCTGCACATCCCTGGGCACTATGGGACAATTTAGCATGGCCAATCCACCCTAACCTGCACATCCCTGGGCACTATGGGATAATTTAGCATGGCCAATCCACCCTAACCTGCACATCCCTGGACACTATGGGACAATTTAGCACAGCCAATCCACCCTAACCTGCACATCCCTGGGCACTATGGGACAATTTAGCATGGCCAATCCACCCTAACCTGCACATCCCTGGGCACTATGGGATAATTTAGCATGGCCAATCCACCCTAACCTGCACATCCCTGGACACTATGGGACAATTTAGCATGGCCAATCCACCCTAACCTACACATCCCTGGGCACTATGGGACAATTTAGCATGGCCAATCCACCCTAACCTGCACATCCCTGGGCACTATGGGACAATTTAGCACGACCAATCCACCCTCACCTACACATCGCTGGGCACTATGGGACAATTTAGCATGGCCAATCCAGCCTAACCTGCACATCCCTGGGCACTCTGGGGCAATTTAGCATGGCCAATCCACCCTAACCTGCACATCTTTGGACTGTGGGAGGAAACCCACGCAGACACAGGGAGAACGTGAAAACTACACACAGACAGCCACCCAAGGCTGGAATCGAACCCGGGTCCCTGGTGCTAGGAGGCAGCAGTGCAAACCGCTGAGCAACTGTGCTGTCCCCTGTCAGCCAGGCTCCATATACCTGGGTCTTTGACGGTGGAAAGTTGAGATACCATTGTCCGCTTGTCACAACCAAAGCTTGTGAAGGAGAGTCCTTACTCACTGCGGTTGGATGTTCTCAGGTTGGCTCTAAGGCCCCAGGCCTCCCTCCCTCCCAGCTGGCCGCCATTTTATCTCTGGCTGTTTTATTTTGAGGAGATTCTAAATCTCCTGGTTTTTTTATTTTTCCCTCCCTCACTACCGCCTAACTGCGGCAGTGCTTATATTTTTCCCCACCTTGTGTGTGTGTGTGCGGGTGTGAGACACAGCGAAAGACACAAGGTGCTCAAATCTTTATTTAATTTCCACCACCAGGAAGAAAGGAAACACCCGAGTGGCCTGTGACAAGCCGTGCCCTTCACATCAAAGGGCAATGCTGCGTGATCAAACAGTGAAGGGGAGGGCAGGGACTAAATCAAAATAGAGTTGGAGGGGGAAATGATGCACTCCACTCCCTGCCGTGCCCACCTCTGCCTGAACAGCTCAAGAGTGTTGGTGGAGACTGTGTGCTCCTTCTCCAGGGACACCCGGGCACGGACATACCCACGGAAGAGGGGCAGGTAATTGGGCCTAACGACCCCCTCCACACCCCGCTGCCTGGACCTGTTGTCTCTGGTTGCTGGGGATTTCCTGATTGGCCCAGCTTCACAGCGGCAATCAATGACCTCGTAGTCAAGGAGGTCAACCTGGTTCCAATCACTGCAGAGACCAAAGATTGTAGTCGAGTTTGAACCCTCTTTTGTGAGTATTGCCGGAGGGCTAAGACATAAACATGTCGTTTGCTCCAAGCAGCCTTTCCTCCAACTCACATCGTGGCTGCAGTCTGGGAGGTATCCCACAGGAAGATCACAGCTCAGCCTTTGAATAGATCTGTGTTAAAGTCTGAGGTTCCCTTGACACACTTCGGGTGTGACAGTCTGTGCTTCCCCTCAGGACTCGGTGCCAGGGATTTTCCCATACAACCACTGAAATGGTACACTCGACCATCTTTTGGCTTTATGTTCAAATGTATATGTGTACTTAAAAATTACATATCCATGAGCAATTTGGAGTCATAATCCGTTGTGATGTAACATGGGTGAACTTGTATTGGTCAAGGAGTTAAAAGCCCCTGAAACCGTGATATTTTACTGTATACCCTGGAGGAAAAGGGAACAGGTATCAAAATGGGCACCAATAATGCGTCAGCAAATCGTACAGCCTTTGCTTTGTGTGAGGATGTTGATTTATGAAATGGCTCACAAATAAAAGTGCGTGCAAATTTCCATCAGAAGGTAGGCTTGGAAATTAATATCAAAAAAGACTGCTGGGTATTATTTGATTAGTAAATGCAGATCATCTAATTATAATAACAAGCAAAAGTGGATCTCAAATAAGCTAGAATGAGATTATATCAGTCTTGGTGAATTTGAGGAAGACATTTGGAGCTCTGTATTGATCCTTGGTGGGAGTTAAATTAATTGGGAAAGTAAATTGCAAAATTGGATTGATAATTTGATGCTGTTTGTCTGAAAATCTACCCAGTGATTAGACATTTTGAGGTCATATGTGATTCCAAGATTCTCTAACTACTTAATAATGGATCCCAGGCTGCTCATAAAATTAGATAATGCAACAAAAGGAAAGCAGCAAAGAATATGTTCCAGCTCCCTGTGGGGTTACTGATGACCTTCACAATGCAAGAAATAGGAATGCTGGTTGAGTTTCCAAAACTCAACCCAAATAGCTGCTGAAATGGTTAAGAAATTGGAGGCTATGAATGAATCGTCAGACCCCCCCCCCATTACGGATGGCGTGGTGGCTCAGTAGTTAGCACAGCTGTCTCACAATGCCAGGGACCCAGGTTCAATTCCATCCTCGGGTGACTATCTATCGCTTCTGCGTGGGTTTCCTCCGGGTGCTCCAGTTTTCTCTCACAGTCCAAAGGTGTGCAGGTCAGGGTGGATTGGCCCGTGATGTCCAGGGATGGACAGGTTAGGGTGAGTAAGCCATGGGAAGTGCAGGGTGACAGGGGTGTTGCGTATGGGTGGGAAGCACTTTGGAGGGTCGGTGTGGACTTGATGTCATGAATGATTTGCTGGCCTGCTTCCATACAGTAGGGATTCTATCATCAAAGCCCCATGAGGGGAGATAATGTGTTCTAATGCCACTGGATGAGTAATTCAGAGACCTGGGTTAATGTTGCCAGCATATGGGTTCAAGTCCCACCATGGTAGCTGGTGGAATTTGGAAAGGAAAAGGGACTTGTGGCACAGTGGTAATGTCACTACCTCGAGGCCAGAAGATCCAGGTTCAAGCCCCACCTTTCGGTGCGCTGTCACATTGCGAAATGGGTTGATTTAGAAATGATCAGTCAACTTGAAAAACTCGACTATAAGGAGGTTCTGAAAAGTGACAAAGGAGTTAAAGGCCATCAGAAATGAAGACAGGAGTAGGCCACAAGACTCCTTGTGCCTGCTCTGCTATTCAATTGGAACATGGCTGAAATGGTTCAGAAATTGGAGGCCAATTGTCCTCATCATCCTGGATTCCCCGAATGATCAAGAATCTCTCTATCTCAGCCTGAACTATACACAAGGACTCTGCCCCCACAGCTCTCTCTGTGGTGAGGAGGTCCAAACCCTATGAGAGAAGAAATGCCTCCTTATCTCAGTCTTCAATTGGGGACCTTTTATTCTCGTCCTTGACTCTCCCAGGAGGGGGAAACCTCCTCTCAGCATTTACCCTGCCAAGCCCCTGAGGAATCCAACACTGAGATCACCTCTCATCCTTCTCAACTCCAGTGAGTAGAGTCCCAATCCGTTTAACCTTTCCTCATAAGACAATCCCTCCACACCAGGGATCATCCGAGTGAACCTTCTCTGAACTGCCTCCAATGAAATGATACCTTTCCTTAAATAAGGGGCCAGAACTGCTCACAGTGTTCCAGATGTGGTCTCCCCAGCACCTTGTACACAGTGAGACTTCCCTACTCTTATACTCCAACCCCCTTGGAATAAGGGCCAACATTCCCTGACCCTTCCTGATTCCCTGCTGCCCCTGTGTGCTAGCTTTCTGTGTTTCAGGCACCAGTCCCCTCACATCTCTTTGTGTTGCAGCTTTCTGCAGTTTCTCTCCATTCAGTCGTACAGCTACACAAGTGATGAGAATGCGTGAGTTATGAATTTAGCCAACTAGTTCAGTGGGATTTCAGTAAAACCTACTGTAGAGAAGAACTGAATGCACCAGCATGATAAATGGTTCATGGATGGTCTAGTTTGAATGTAATAAGTGTGGACTTTTCCTACTTTTATCATAGAATCCCTACAGTGTGGAAATAGGCCATTTGGCCCAACAACTCCACCCAGACCTATTCCCCTACCCTATTACTCTACATTTAGCCCTGACTAATGCACCTAACCGACATAACCCTGGACATTATGGGACAATTTAGCACGGCCAATCCACCCTAACCTACACATCCCTGGGCACTGTGGGACAATTTAGCATGGCCAATCCACCCTAACCTACACATCCCTGGACACTATGGGACAATTTAGCACGGCCAATCCACCCTAACCTACACATCCCTGGGCACTGTGGGACAATTTAGCATGGCCAATCCACCCTAACCTGCTCATCCCTGGACACTATGGGACAATTTAGCACGGCCAATCCCACCCTAACCTGCACATCCCAGGACACTATGGGACAATTTAGCATGGCCAATCCACCCTAACCTGCACATCCCAGGACACTATGGGACAATTTAGCATGGCCAATCCACCCTAACCTGCACATCCCAGGACACTATGGGACAATTTAGCATGGCCAATCCACCCTAACCTGCACATCCCAGGACACTATGGGACAATTTAGCATGGCCAATCCACCCTGACCTGCACATCCCTGGGCACTATGGGACAATTTAGCATGGCCAATTCACCCTAACCTGCACATCCCAGGACACTATGGGACAATTTAGCATGGCCAATCCACCCTAACCTGCACATCCCTGGGCACTATGGGACAATTTAGCACAGCCAATCCACCCTAACCTGCACATCCCTGGGCACTATGGGACAATTTAGCACGGCCAATCCACCCTAACCTGCACATCCCTGGGCACTATGGGACAATGTAGCATGGCCAATCCACCATAACCTGCACATCCCTGGAGTGTGAGAGGAAATCAGAGCACTCAGAGGGAACCCACGCAGACACAGGGAGAATATACAACCTCCACACGCGAGGCTGGAATCAAACCCAGTTCCCTGGCGCTGTGAGGCAGCAGCGCTAACCACTGAGCCACCCTGCCACCCTCATTGCTTATTGAGGGGAAAGGACAAAATAAAGCTGCAGAAGGTGTGGATTGGACAGCAAAACGCTTCCTCATATAATCAGCAATTGTCTATTTGCTGAGAATCCAACCATTCATCACCATTACTACACAAACTGAAAGATAAAGTTTTGAAAAGTGGACAGATAACATTCATCAAAATGAAGACTGAGAGCATGGAATATCTCACACTTTGAACCCTTGGTTCTTGACTGGACAAAAGGTCGGAACATTAAACCATGATTGCAGCCCAAGGTAAATGATTCCCTTCATTTAGATTTGATTTCTTATTGCCACATGTACCTCAGTACAGTGAAAAGTTGTGTGTTGCATGCACTGCAGGCAGACGATACCATACAAAGCCTATCAGGGTGCTAGAACAGAGCCAGGAATACAACGTTACGGCTGCAGAGATGTTGCACCTTCGATTTGAAATTTGCGCAGTCCATTGAGGAGTCCGATAACAACGGGGAAGAAGCTGTTCTTGAATCTGTTGGTACGTGTGTTTAAGTTTCTCTGCCCGATGGAAGAGGGGGGGAAGAGGGTGTACCCGGGGTGGGAGGGGTCTGTGATGATGTTGGCTGCCTTCCCAAGGCAGTGGGAAGTGTAGACAGAGTCAGTGGATGGAAGGTTGGGTTGTGCGAGGGACTGGGCTGTGTTCACTACTCCCTGTAGATTGTTACAGCCCTGGGCAGAGCAGCTGCTGTACCAAGCCGTGATGCACCCGGATCTATGGTGCATCTATAAAAGTTGGTGAGGGTTCTCATGGGCATGCCCCATTTCCTTCGCCCCCTGACTTGCTGTGCCTTCTAGACTAACACATCAATGTAGGAGTTCCAGGCCACATTGGTGATCGTCACTCTGAGGAACCTGACCCACTCGACCTCATCTGCATTGATGTGGACCGGGGCGTGCCCTCCGCTCTGCTTCCTGAACATCAACCCTCCCAAATGTGGAATGGCTTCCTTATCTGGGAAGCTATCTCTCATCTAATGCTGACATCAATGCGGCAATCCAACATTGAATTTGCGAGCATGCCTTTAGAAGCCTAAAGATGAGAGTCTTTGACATCCCTGCTGATCCCAAGATCCTTGTTGATATGGCACTCTCCTTCTGACTTTCGATATCGCTCTGAATCTTGGACTATGTGTCGACCCCACCTCCAGACCCTTGGAAGCACCATCAATGCTGTTTGAGATGGATTCTCTGCATCACTTGGGAGGACAAGTCTAGTAACATCAGAGACCGTGAAGCAGCCAATAGCAGCAGCCTCGAGGCCATGATCGTCTGAAAGCAACTTGGCTGGGCCGGCCATGTGCTTGGGCTAACTGAGTTCCCACTGCCAAAGCAAGTCTTCCTCGCCCCAGCTCAGGGAAAGGCATTGGGATGAGAGGAGGTCAAAAGAAGCATTTCAAAGACTCCCTGAAGGCTTCCCTGAAGACATCCAGCAGAGATGTCAACATGTGGGAGTCTCTCGCTCAGAAGAAACCAACCTGGAGGAAGCTCCTGTCAAATGGACAGCAGGAGATGCGGCTCTCGGATTGTCCACACACGACCCACTGAACCCCATGACCTGTGACACAGAATTTCCCAGGGGGACAGTCACACTCAGTCGCCAGTGGTTCCCTCCAAATGATATAGAGTCATGGAGATATCCAGCACGGAAACAGACCCTTCGGTCCAACCCCTCCATGCTGACCAGATATCCAAAATTAATCTTGTCCCATTTTGCAGCACTTGGCCCATATCCCTCTAAACCCTTCCCATTCATATATCCATCTAGATGCCTTTTAAATGTTCATTGTACCAGCCTCCACCACTTCCTCTGGCAGCACATTCCATACACGTACCACCCTCTGCATGGCAAAGCTGCCCCTTAGGTCCCTTTTAAATCTTTCCCCTCTCACCTTAAACCTATGCCCCTCTAGTTTGGGACTCTCCCACCCCAGGGAAAAAGACCTTGGCTATTCACCCCATCCCTGTCCCTCATGATTTTATAAAACTCGATAAGGTCACCCCTCAGCCTCTGACGCTCCAGGGAAAATGGGCCCAGCCTGTTCAGCCTCAAACCTCCCAACCCTGGCAACATCCATGTCAATCTATTCTGCATCCTTTCAAGTTTCACAACATCTTTCCTATAGCAGGGAGACCAGAAATGAACGTAGGATTCCAAACGAGGCCTAACCAATGTCCTGTAGAGCTGCAACATGACCTCCTATACTCAATGCACTGACCAACAAAGGTACCAAATGTGTTCTCCACTGTCCTATCTACCATGTCATTTTGTCGGTTAATTCCAGGCCTAATTCTTAGAAGGGTTTAGATAAAGCGAATGAAGAAAATCCGAATCCAATTTGGATCAAGAATGAATGAAAGGGCACAGATGTTAGATAATTATTAAGCAAACACAGTGACAACATGACAAAAGGTTTTTATGCAATGAGTATTTCGGGTTTGGAATGCATATTCACGAGTAGGTGAGAGAAAGGAATTGGATCAAACATGAGAGTGAGATGAATTAGTTCAGTAGTAGCTCATCAGTGACATAGTTTTGGTGCTACAGACTTTGATGGGCTGAATGGCCTCTTCTCGACTGCATGATTCCATGATTGGATGAGCTAGCTCTTTGAAAGACTCAATGGAGTGAATGCTATAACTTCAATGCTATACAATTCGATGATTCTCTAATTCTGCCCTTGTTTATACTCTGCTGGAAAAGCGCAGCAGGTCAGGCAGCATCCAAGGAGCAGGAGAGTCGACGTTTCGGGCATGAGCCCTTCTTCAGGAAGGGCTGAAGAAGGGCTCATGCCCGAAACATCGATTCTCCTGCTCCTTGGATGCTGCCTGACCTGCTGCGCTTTTCCAGCAACACATTGTCAGCTCTGATCTCCAGCATCTGCAGTCCTCACTTTCTCCTTGTTTATACCTGTCTTGTTGTAGAGGGGTTGGTGAGCTCATTTGTCTTGCGATGCAGAGTGGTCCCAACAGCATGGGTTGAGTTCCCACAGCATGTGAAGTTGCCGTGCAGGTCTGTCCTCCTTGACCTCAGCCCCTTGCCTGCGACGTGGCCACCCTCAGGTTAAACTGGTCGCCTTGCGAATGAGAGAGTAGGGCTATGACTACCGAGAACAAGCGACGCACTGGCTCAGACAGCACTCATGGAGAGAGAGCAAACGAGCGTTTCGAGTCGAGATGAAATCAGACTCGAAACCTTAGCTTGCTCTGACCCACTGTGATCTCCAGCATTTGTTGTTCTCAGGATAGATTCCAGCAGCTGCAGCCATTTGCTCCCACACAGAGCGCTGATGACTTTATTTGCTGTTGTTCCAATTCTCCCTCTCGTTCCTGTGCACCGTGTACCTACTGGGTCCTGTTCTGATGAGAGGGCATTGGCCTTTCCCCACAAACGCTGCCGGACTTGCCGAGTCACGGTTGCCGAGCCGTGACTAAATACATTTCTGGAGCTTGCATCCCATTTCATGGCCGGTGCTGCAGCCGTGACATGGCCAACAGGTTGTGACGTCAGTTGGAAGGCAGAAAGACATGTTACCAACTGGATGGTGCTTGGCTGCCAAACAGCCATTTATTTTCTCCACGTTCAATATTTTTCTATCTGGTCAAAGAAAATGATCAAAAAAAAAACATTTGCTTTTGATGTCCCTTTGACTTTATTTCTTCAAAGTGGAGCAGCCGAAGGGTTAATCATCAATTCAAGGAAACGCCAGGCCTAATCCTGGAAGATTGGCAACTTTTGTATTTAGAGTCACACAGCACAGAAACAGGCCTTTCGGCCCATATTGTCCACTGAACTAGACCCATTTGCCTCTAAATCTTTCCTTATCTACTTCCAATTCTGGATTTTTTTCTGTATTCTTTTGTTTCGGATTCCTATTCCTCATACCGTTCCAGTTCTTACTCCCATTAGACGACTTACAGTGTGGAAACAGGCCCTTCGGCCCAACAAGTCCACACTGACCCTCCGAAGACCAACCCACCCATTCCCCTACATTTACCCCTTACCTAACACTACGGGCAATTTAGCATGGCCAATCCACCTGACCCGCACATCTTTGGACTGTGGGAGGAAACTGGAGCACCCGGAGGAAACCCACGCAGACACGGGGAGAATGTGCAAACTCCACACAGTCAGTCGCCTGAGGCGGGAAGTGAACCCGGGTCTCTGGCGCTGTGAGGCAGCAGTGCTAACCACATTGTAGGCACTGTTCTAGCCCTTACGCCCAAATTGACCAAGATGTCTTGCAGAGGCTTGTGGAATAGTCATGGGTCCTGGCCCCATTTCTGAGGCCTATCTGATATTCCCTACAGTGTGGAAACAAGCCCTCCAAATTGTAGCCCGCCTAGACCCATTCCCCGACCCTATATTTATCCCTGACTAACACACCTAACACTATGATTTAGCATGGCCAATCCACCCTAACCTGCACATCCCTGGGCACTATGGGACAATTTAGCATGGCCAATCCACCCTAACCTGCACATCCCTGGGCACTTTGGGACAATTTAGCATGACCAATCCACCCTAACCTGCACATCCCTGGGCACTTTGGGACAATTTAGCATGGCCAATCCACCCTAACCTGTACATCCCTGGGCACTATGGGACAATTTAGCATGGCCAATCCACCCTAACCTGCACATCCCTGGGCACTATGGGACAATTTAGCATGGCCAATTCACCCTAACCTGCACATCCCTGGGCACTATGGGACAATTTAGCATGGCCAATTCACCCTAACCTGCACATCCCTGGGCACTTTGGGACAATTTAGCATGGCCAATCCACCCTAACCTGCACATCCCTGGGCACTATGGGACAATTTAGCACGGCCAATCCACCCTAACCTGCACATCCCTGGGCACTATGGGACAATTTAGCATGGCCAATCCACCCTAACCTGCACATCTTTGGGAGGAAACCCATGCCGACCCGGGGAAGAATGTGCAAACTCCATTTAGACAGTCGCCCAAGGTTGGAATCGAACCCTGGGTCCCTGGCCCTGTAGTACTAACCGCTGAGGCACCATGCCTCCCGTTAGCAGGAGGTGAAAGTTGGCCCCAAGCACTTGTTTGCTGGGGCTCATGTCGTGCAGTGGTAGTGTTTCTGTCGATTAAGAGATAGTCAATTCCCACCGCCTCCAGAAGGGTGGGAGAACAACCCTGAGTAGACTGATTTGGGGGGAAAAAAACACTTGTTTGCTCTTTGTCCCAGTGATTCAGCTTCACTGAATGGGGGAGAGACAGAGAGAAGCAGAAAAATGTCTCCATTCAACATTTATGAAATCAATAAGCAGATATCTCTGCAAGGGAATATGGAAGCTTTAATTATTAATCATGATACAATCATGAATATTTAAAGCATAAATAAGACCTTGCATTATTGTTACAGAACAGTTGAGTGAAGGGGAGATGAGAGGAGCATTAATTACAGTGACCCTCTATTGGCTGCATCTTTATGGAAGATTACTTGCATGGTTACACAATGAAAGGCTGGCAAATCTTCGTTACCTCTCAGTCCCGAGTGAGGCGAGTAGTTGGAGGAGATTTTGAAGGGAATTTTGGCCAGACGACCACTGTCCCTTGGCAAACCGAGCCATGGGATCGTTATTGTTTATCAGGATAGGGGAACACAATCAGAATTTAACAAGGCAGCAAAATGTACAGCACTCCAATCTATGCAGTACACATTAAACCCACACTCAGATGACAGTGTGTCATTCTGCCCATGAGAATACCCCTGGGTTTCAGTAACATCTGCTTCAGTTACAATTAATGAATAATTCTGTGAGCAATGTAGAGTGAGAGATTAAAACTGGAGATTACCACATTTGAAGTATTGCTGGTTTTCTTTCTTGCTAATTTGATTTAGACGTGGAGATTAATTAACTTTAAAGTCCTTCTTCAGTTCAGGGAAGAGTTCCAGTTCACGTGGACGCCAGACGTGTGTCTTTGTTTGCTCCTCAGTTTGATTGCTGCAGTTTGATCAAGTTTGGCCAGTTTGCATGCATTCAGCACTTCCTGTTATTTAGTCAGTGGGATGTGGCCTTCACGAACTGGACCAGCCTTGAGAAGGCGGTGCTGAGCAGCCATCTTGGACATTCAATTCAATGGGGCACTGGGTCCTCCATGTTTCTTGCAATGCAACCCTTTCGTTTTTATATGCTAGGATTTTGGAAAGATAACTATAGCTGTGATATTTTTGTTTGGACCACTTATTGAAATGGGATATTGTACAGAGCTGAACAGTCAGAGGCAATTTCTGCTGGTTTTTTTTCATAGAATTCCGACAGTGCAAATAGAAGCCCCTCGGCACATTGGGTCTGCACCGTCCCTCTGAACAGCATCCCCCCCAGACCCAGCTCTCCCTATAACCACACATTGACCATGGCTAACTCACCTAGCCTGCACATCCCTGGGCACTATGGGACAATTTAGCATGGCCAATCCACCCTAACCTGCACATCCCTGGGCACTATGGGACAATTTAGCATGGCCAATCCACCCTAACCTGCACATCCCTGGGCACTATGGGACAATTTAGCATGGCCAATCCACCCTAGCCTGCACATCCCTGGACACTATGACACAACTTAGCATGGCCAATCTCCCCCTAACCTGTACACAATGGGACAATTTAGCATGGCCAATCCCCCCTAACCTGTACATCCCTGGGCACTATGGGACAATTTAGCATGGCCAATCCACCCTAACCTGCACATCCCTGGGCACTATGGGACAATTTAGCATGGCCAATCCACCCTAACCTGTACATCCCTGGGCACTATGGGACAATTTAGCATGGCCAATCCACCCTAACCTGCACATCCCTGGGCACTATGACACAACTTAGCATGGCCAATCCCCCCCTAACCTGCACATCCCTGGGCACTATGGGACAATTTAGCATGGCCAATCCACCCTAACCTGCACATCCCTGGGCACTATGGGACAATTTAGCATGGCCAATCCCCCCCTAACCTGCACATCCCTGGGCACTATGGGACAATTTAGCATGGCCAATCCACCCTAACCTACACATCCCTGGACACTTTGGGACAATTTAGCATGGCCAATCCACCCTAACCTACACATCCCAGGACACTATGGGACAACATAGCATGGCCAATCCACCCTAACCTGCACATCCCTGGGCACTACGGGACAATTTAGCATGGCCAATCCACCCTAACCTGCACATCCCTGGGGCACTATGGGACAATTTAGCATGACCAATCCGCCCTAACCTGCACATCCCTGGGCACTATGGGACAACATAGCATGGCCAATCCCCCCTAACCTGTACGTACCTGGACACTATGGGACAACATAGCATGGCCAATCCCCCCTAACCTGTACGTACCTGGACACTATGGGACAACATAGCATGGCCAATCCACCCTAACCTGTACATCCCTGGATACTATGGGACAACATAACATGGCCAATCCACCCTAACCTGTACATCCCTGGATACTATGGGACAACATAGCATGGCCAATCCACCCTAACCTGTACATCCCTGGATACTATGGGACAACATAACATGGCCAATCCACCCTAACCTGTAAGCAATGGCCAATCCAACTAACCTACTTAGTTGGCCAATTCAACTCAGTCACATTAGGGAGGTTTAAACATCTATGGATAAGCCCATGGGTGATGATGGGATAGTGTAGGGGGACGAGCTGAGAATAGTTCACAGGTCAGCACAACATTGAGGGCTGAAGGGCCTGTCCTGTGCTGTATTGTTCGATGTTCTATGTTCTAACCTGCACATCCCTGAACACTACGGGGCAATTTAGCATGGCCAATCTACCCAACCTGTACACAGATTCACAGAGATGTACAGCGTGGAAACCCTTCAATCCAATTGGTCCATCCTGATCAAATATCCAAAATTAATCTAGTTCTATTTGCCTGCATTTGGCCCATATCCCTCTAAACCCTTCCTATTTATAGATCCATCCAGAGGTTTGTTTTAAATGTTGTAATTGTCCCAGCCTCCACCACTTCCTCTGGCAGCTCATTCCATACACGTACCACCCTCTGTGTGAAAACATTGCCCCTTAGGTCCTTTTTAAATCTTTCCCCTCTCACCTTAAATATTTGCCCTCTAATTTTGGACTCCCCTACCTTGGGGAAAAAGCCCTTGTCTATTTACCCTATCCATGTCCCTCATGATTTTAGAAACCTCTATAGGGTCACCCCTCAGCCTCTGACGCTCCAGGGAAAACAGCCCCAGCCTGTTCAGCCTCCTCCCATAGCTCAAGCCCTCCAAGCCTTCCAGCTCGGCGAACAGAACCACAACAACGAGCACCCGAGCTACAAACCTTCGCACAAACCTTGATCAAGCCCTCCAACCCTGGCAACATCCTTGTCAATCTTTTCTGCACCCTTTCAAGTTTCACAACATCTTTCCTGTAGCAGGGAGACTAGAATTGAATGCAGTATTCCAAAAATGGCCTCACCAATGTCCTGTACAGCCGCAACATGACTGCGAAGTGGTCACCCAGTCTCCGCTCGTTTTCCCGGTGTACCTTTATGTTCTGCCCACAAACAAGACCCTGAGTATCCAGTTGCCTGTCACTTTAACACCTCTCTCTGTCCTCAGGCCAACGTCTCTGTCTCAGGCTTGCTGCAGTGTTCCAGGGAAGCTGCAAGAACAGCTCCTCATTTTCCACTCGGGGACCCTGCAACCCTCTGGACTCAATATTGAGATCAATAATTTGAGGGTCTGAACTCTCCCCTGTCCTAGCCCCTTACCCTACATGCCAATGCTTGTTATCACATGGTCTACCATTACACAATACCTATTGTTAACCGCTGACAGTCTCCATCAACAGCTATTCACCCTCCCAGCCAGATCGTTATCCACTCCTTCGTCCGTGCAACTGCTGTTCTCTCTGGATGTAGGTTTGCTCGCTGAGCTGGAAGATTCATTTTCAGACGTTTCGTCACTAGACTAGGTAACATCTTCAGTGAGCCTCCGTACAAAGCATGTTTCCTGCTTTCTATTTCTATGTTTGGGTTTCTTTGGGTTGGTGATGCAATTTCCTGTGGTGATGTCATTTCCGGTTCTTTTTCTCAAGGGGTGGTAGGTGGGATTCAAGTCAATGTGTTTGCTGATAGAGTTCCGGCTGGAACGCCATGCTTCTAGGAATTCTTGTGTGTGTCTCTGTTTGGCTTGTCCTAGGATGGATGTGTTGTCCCAGTCGAAGTGGTGTCCTTCCTCATCCGTATGTAAGACTATTAGTGAGAGAGGGTCATGCTGTTCTCTCCCTTTGGGTTCCATCCCTGCCGATCATTTACTCCTTATCCCCTCACCCCACCCTATCTGCAGCGGACAAACCGATTACCATCAGCTCCCTTTTCCGAGCTACCATCAGCTCTGAGGAAGGGTCACTCTGATTTTTCTTCTCAGGTGCTGTCAGACTAGCTGAGCTTTTCCAGCAACGTCTGTTTTCGAAGCTTTTCCCCAGGGTAGGGGAGTCTAAAACTAGAGGGCATAGGTTTAAGGTGAGAGGGGAGAGATACCAAAGAGAGTCCTGAAGGGCAATTTGTTTTCACACAGAGGGTGGTGTGTCTGGAACGGGCTGACAGAGCTAGTGGTGGAGACGAGTACGATTTTTTCGATTTAAGCAGCATTTGGACAGGTACATGGATGGGATGGGTACGGAGGGATATGGACCAAATGGGAGCAAATGGGCCTCGACTAATTACGAAAATGGGGCAGCATGGACAAGTTGGGCTGAAGGGCCCATTTCCATGCTGCAAACCTCTATGCCTCCCTGGCTCTCCTTGGGAGCCTTTCTTACTTGCTGTCCTTCTGCGGTCCCACGTTCTGTAATAAGGTTCTTTTCGTAGTTTTGCTTCTGATTACATCTGGATGTTACCCTCCCCTCGAAAATGTCTTTCAGCTAACCAAGTCAAGATGAGTGGACCGACTCCTCTTGTCAGTTGGTGACAACAGAGTTTGAATTTTTAAAAAAAGATGACATTGCTAACTGAAGTGATAAGTACTTCATTGTGTGTAACCTGGCATAAGAAATAAGAAAACTGGTTTTTCAGTTAATAAGTAAAGGCTTAGTTTTACCACTAAACTCAAGTCGACAAGGGCACAGAAAATATTAACAAAAACGTTTTCATTGTCCAAAAACACCCAACTACTCAGGAATGCAAAAACTAACATGCAACACGATCTCCCCCTCTAGACGTGCAGAGTAAGACTGGGTACAAATCTTCGAGGAGAAAGTGAGGACTGCAGATGCTGGAGATCAGAGCTGAAAATGTGTTGCTGGAAAAGCGCAGCAGGTCAGGCAGCATCCAAGGAACAGGAGAATCGACGTTTCGGGCAGGAGCCCTTCTTCAGGAAGCCATTCCTGAAGAAGGGCTCAGGCCCGAAACGTCAATTTCTCCTGCTCCTTGGATGCTGCCTGACCTGCTGCGCTTTTCCAGCAACACATTTTCAGCTCTTAAGACTGGGTAGCCATGATGCGGACGTGCTGGTGTTGGGCTGGGGTGGACAAAGTTAAAAAGCATACAACACCAGGTTATGATCCTTTGTCAGGTGGCTAGTGGGGCAGGATCATAGGACACAGACTTTGTAGTAAAAGATCATAGTGTCAACTGATGCAAAGTATTGCACATAAAAAGGAGGTCCTTGAGGGTAGTAATATCTGAATTACTCCCGGTGCTACAAGCTAGTGAGGGTAGGAATAGGAGGATAGAGCAGATGAATGAGTGGCTGAGGAGCTGGTGTATGGGAGAAGGATTCCCATTTTTAGATCATTGGAATCGCTTCGAGGATAGAGGTGACCTGTACACGAAGGATAGATTGCATATGATTTGGAAGGCAACAACATAGGGCAGGGATATTTGCTAGAGCTGCTCAGGATGATTTAAACCAGTCAGGTGGATTGGGGGGGGGTGGGGGTGCGTTGATGGTAGGGCCCAGGGAGATAGTGAGGAAAGAGATCAATCTGAGACTGTTACAGTTGGGAAAGGGAGTGAGTCAAACAGTCAGGGCAGGCAGGGACAAAGCAGAGAACTGCAAGAGGCCTAATAGGGAAGGCAGATGAACTCAGGGCATGGTTAGGAACATGGGACTGGGATATCGCAGCAAGTTCAGAGACATGGCTCAGGGATGGGCAGGACTGGCAGCTTAATGTTCCAGGATACAAATGCTACAGGAAGGATAGAAAGGGAGGCAAGAGAGGAGGGGGAGTGGCATTTTTGATAAGGGATAGCATTACAGCTGTACGGAGGGAGGATATTCCCGGAAATACATCCAGGGAAGTTATTTGGGTGGGACTGAGAAATAAGAAAGGGATGATCACCTTATTGGGATTGTAGTATAGACCCCCTAATAGTTAGGGGGAAACTGATAAACAAATTTGTAAGGAGATCTCAGCTATCTGTAAGAATAATAGGGTGGTCATGGTAGGGGATTTTAACTTTCCAAACTTTGATTGGGACTGCCATAGTGTTAAGGGTTTAGATGGAGAGGAATTTGTTAAGTGTGTACAAGACAATTTTCTGATTCAGTATGTGGATGTACCTACTAGAGAAGGTGCAAAACTTGACCTACTCTTGGGAAATAAGGCAGGGCAGGTGACTGAGGTGTCAGTGGGGGAGCACTTTGGGGCCAGCGACCATAATTCTATTAGTTTTAAAATAGTGATGGAAAAGGGTAGACCAGATCTAAAAGTTGAAGTTCTAAATTGGAGAAAGGCCAACTTTGGTATTACGCAAGAACTTTCGAAAGCTGATTGGAGGCAGATGTTCGTAGGTAAAGGGACGGCTGGAAAATGGGAAGCCTTCAGAAATGAGATCACGAGAATCCAGAGAAAGTATATTCCTGTCAGGGTGAAAGGGAAGGCTGGTAGGTATAGGGAATGCTGGATGACTAAAGAAATTGAGGTTTTGGTTAAGAAAAAGAAGGAAGCATATGTCAGGTATAGACAGGATAGATCGAGTGAATCCTTAGAAGAGTATAAAGGCAGTAGGAGTATACTTAAGAGGGAAATCAGGAGGGCAAAAAGGGGACATGAGATAGCTTTGGCAAATAGAATTAAGGAGAATCCAAAGGGTTTTTACAAATACATTAAGGACAAAAGGGTAACTAGGGAGAGAATAGGGCCCCTCAAAGATCAGCAAGGCAGCCTTTGTGTGGAGCCACAGGAGATGGGAGAGATACTAAATAAATATTTTGCATCAGTATTTACTGTGGAAAAGGACAAGGAAGATACAGAATGTGGGGAAATAGATGGTGACATCTTGAAAAATGTCCATATTACAGAGGAGGAAGTGCTGGATGTCTTGAAACGCTTAAAAGTTTATAAATCCCCAGGACCTGATCGGGTGTACCCTAGAACTCTGTGGGAAGCTAGAGAAGTGATTGCTGGGCCTCTTGCTGAGATATATGTATCATTGATAGCTACAAGTGAGGTGCCAGAAGACTGGAGGTTGGCTAACGTGGTGCCACTGTTTAAGAAGGGTGGTAAGGACAAGCCAGGGAACTATAGATCAGTGAGCCTGACCTCGGTGATGGGCAAGTTGTTGGAAGGAATCCTGAGGGCTCTGGCCCGAAACGTCGAATTTCCTGTTCCTTGGATGCTGCCTAACCTGCTGTGCTTTAACCAGCAACACATTTTCAGCAGGAATCCTGAGGGACAGGATTTACATGTTATTGGAAAGGCAAGGACTGATTAGGGATAGTCAACATGGCTTTGTGCGTGGGAAATCATGTCTCACAAACCTGATTGAGTTTTTGAAGAAGTAACAAAGAGGATTGATGAGGGCAAAGTGGTAGATGTGATCTATATGGACTTCAGTAAGGCGTTCGACAAGGTTCCCCATGGGAAACTGGTTAGCAAGGTTATATCTCATGGAATACAGAGAAAACTAGCCATTTGGATACAGAACTGGCTCAAAGGTAGAAGACAGAGGGTGGTAGTGGAGGGTTGTTTTTCAGACTGGAGGCCTGTGACCAGTGGAGTGCCACAAGGATCGGTGCTGGGTCCACTAATTTTCATCATTTATAGAAATGATTTGGATGCGAGCATAAGAGGTGTATAGTTAGTAAGTTTGTAGATGACACCAAAATTGGAGGTGTAGTGGACAGCAAAGAGGGTTATCTCAGATTACAATGGGATCTTCATCAGATGGGCCAATGGGCTGAGGGGTGGCAGATGGAGTTTAATTTAGATAAATGCGAGGTGCTGCATTTTGGAAAAGCAAATCTTAGCAGGATTTATACACTTAATGGTAAGGTCCTGGGGAGTGTTGCTGAACAAAGAGACCTTGGGGTGCAGGTTCATAGCTCCTTGAAAGTGGAGTCTCAGTGATAGGATAGTGAAGGAGGTGTTTGGTATGCTTTCCTTTATTGGTCAGAGTATTGAGTACAGGAGTTGGGAGGTCATGTTGCAGCTGTACAGGACATTGGTTAGGTCACTGTTGGAATATTGCGTGCAATTCTGGTCTCCTTCCTATTGGAAAGATGTTGTGAAACTTGAAGGTGTTCAGAAAAGATTTACAAGGATGTTGCCAAGGTTGGAGGGTTTGAGCTACAGGGAGAGGCTGAACAGGCTGGGGCTGTTTTCCCTGGAGCTTCAGAGGCTGAGGAGTGACCTTCTAGAGGTTTATAAAATCATGAGGGGCATGGATAGGGTGAATAGGCAAAGTCTTTTCCCTGGGTGGGGGAGTCCAGAATTAGAGGGCATAGGTTTAGGGTGAGAGGGGAAAGATATAAAAGGGACCTAACGGGCAACCTTTTCACACAGAGGGTGGTACGTGTGTATGGAATGAGCTGCCAGAGGAAATGGTGCAGGCTGGTTCAATTACAGCATCTGGATGGGTATATGAATAGGAAGGGGTTAGAGGGATTATGGGCCGGGTTGCTGGCAGGTGGGACGAGATTCGATTAGTATATCCAGCCGGCATGAATGAGTTGAACCGAAGGGTCTGTTTCTCTGCTGTACATCTCTATGACTATGACGCAGACATACACACTCACGCCCTCTCACAGGCATATACTGTGTCACACTCACGCACACATGCATACTCTCTCTCTCTGTCTCTGTCTCCCTCACACGCAGAGACACATTTCAATCTATAGGGTGAATTTGCATTTGCAGGTATATACTATTTTGTTTGAAAAACACCCAATCTATAGACAGTTCAGTCCGTGTGACATTTTATAAATTCCTACTTTGGAAATTGAATCAGGCTGACTCAAGGCTGGGATGGAGACAGAATCGAACCACACACCTCGAGTGCATCGCCTGGGCTGAGAGGTCACCTTTTCACTAACATAAAACCTTAAGTTATCTCAAGAATGTGACTTGAAAGAAGTTCTGGAATTTACATATTAATTAATCGAAACCTGCATCCTCATTCTAAATGACTAAAGACTTAACAGCAATCTAGGTTTGTGCAATACTTCGCATTAGTTGTGTGATACTTTGATCTTTTATTATAAATTGTCCTCTGATCCTGCCCCACTAGCTACCTAATGATGGAGCAGCGTTCCTTAAGCTTGTACTTCTAAATAAACCTGGTTAAAAATCACACAACACCAGGTTATAGTCCAACAGGTTTAATTGGAAGCACTAGCTTTCGGAGCGTCGCTCCTTCATCAGGTGGTTGTGGAGTATAAGATGTAAGACACAGAATTTATTGCAAAAGTTTACAGCGTGATATAACTGAAATTATATATTGAAAAAGACCTGGATTGTTTGTTAAGTCTCTCATCTTTTAGAATAGCCATGTTGGTTTCACTTCTTTCATATATAACTCCCAGAACTTTGTTAAAGTTGCATTCTCAAGTGAACTTTAACAATTGGTGTCATGTCGGCCCAGATGAGGTATTGAAGGTGTGAGCTGTCCTGTGTGAGGCTGTCTGTGCCCCACTGTCAGACTGATTCTCATCTAAACAAAACAGATTGACAGAATCTTACACGGATTCATGCAGTTTTTGAGCAACGTAAAATGTAATTTTGCAAGTACAAATTCACCCCACAAACGTGTGTGTGTGGGGGGAGGGGAGGCGGGGGTTTATGAGTGTCTGTGAGAGAGTGTGTGTGTGTGTGAGTGTGAGTGTAAAGGGGTTTAAGTCTGTGAGGGGGTGGGTGTGTGCGTGTGAGTGTATGAGAGACGGCTTGTGTATGAGAGAGGGTCTGCATGAGTGTGTGTGTGTGTGTGTGTGTGTGGTGCAGTGGGGTCACCTGAATGTGATATGGACCCAAGGTACCAACTTGACTATCAGCCTCTTTGCTGCCTGTCCCAAAGTCCGCCTTGGAGGGCGGTCACCCAAAGGTCCGAGGTCGAGTGTCCCGGACCGCTGAAGTGTTCTCTGACTGGGAGGGAACACTCCTGTCTGGTGATTGGTGTGCAGTGTCCATTCACCCGTTGCCGTAGCCTCTGCTCGGTCTCACCAATGTACCATGCCTCAGGGCATCCTTGCCTGCAGCGTATGAGGTAGACAATGTTGGCTGAGTCACATGAATATCTGTCACGTACATGGTGGGAGGTGTCCCCACGTGTAATGGTGGTATCCCTGTCCACACTCTGACACGTCCTGCAGCATCTACTGTGACAGGGTTGTATGGAGTTGTCCTGAAGGCTGGGCAGTTTGCTATGAACCGTGATCTGTTTGAGGTTTGGTGGTTGTTTAAAGGTGAGAGGTGGAGGTGTGGGGAAGGTGAGGTGCTCATCCTCATTGATAATGTGGTGCAGGCTGTGAAGAACATGGTGTAGTTTTTCAGCTCCTGGGAAGTACTGACCAACGAAGGGTACCCTGTCAGTTGCAGCACGTGTCTGTCTCCTGAGGAGGTCATTACGGTTTCTCGCTGTGGCACGTCGGAACTGGCAGCCGATGAGTTGAGCATCATACCCTGTTCTTGTGAGAGCATCCTTGGGTACTTCCAGGTGCCCGTCACATTCCTCCACATCTGAGCAGATCCGGTGCACACGTAGGGCTTGTCCAGAGGGGATGGCTGCTTTAATATGTTTCGAGTGGAAGCTGGAGAAGTGTAACATTGTGAGGTTATCCGTGGGTTTGTGGTAGAATGTGGTGCTGAGGTGCCTGTCCTTGATGGAGACGCATGTGTCCAAGAATGAGACAGATGGTAGAGAGTAGTCCATGGGGAGTTTGATGGTGGGATGAAACTTGTTGATATCACTGTAGTTTTTTCTCCTCGCCATGGGTCCAGAGGAAGAAAATGTTGTCAATATATCCGGTGTATATGTTGGTTGGAGGTCCTGCGTCGAGAAGTCTTGTTCAAAGCTGTGCATGAAAATGGTGGCATATTCGGGTGCAAATTTGGTCCCCATGGCTGTTCCGTGTGTCTGGATGAAGAACTGGTTGTCTCCAGCTTCCACTCGAAACATATTAAAACAGCCATCCCCTCTGGACAAGCCCTACGTGTGCACCGGATCTGCTCAGATGTGGAGGAATGTGACGGGCACCTGGAAGTACCCAAGGATGCCCTCATAAGAACAGGGTACGACGCTCAACTCATCGACCGCCAGTTCCGACATGCCACAGCAAGGAACTGTAATGACCTCCTCAGGAGACAGACACGTGCTGCAACCGACAGGGTACCCTTCGTTGGTCAGTACTTCCCAGGAGCTGAAAAACTACACCATGTTCTTCACAGCCTGCACCACATTATCAATGAGGATGAGCACCTCACCAAGACCTTCCCCACACCTCCACCTCTCACCTTTAAACAACCACCAAACCTCAAACAGATCACAGTTCATAGCAAACTGCCTGGCCTTCAGGACAACTCCATACAACCCTGTCACAGTAGATGCTGCAGGACGTGTCAGAGTGTGGACAGGGATACCACCATTACACGTGGGGACACCTCCCACCATGTACGTGACAGATATTCATGTGACTCAGCCAATGTTGTCTACCTCATACGCTGCAGGCAAGGATGCCCTGAGGCATGGTACATTGGTGAGACCGAGCAGAGGCTACGGCAACGGGTGAATGGACACTGCACACCAATCACCAGACAGGAGTGTTCCCTCCCAGTCAGAGAACACTTCAGCGGTCCGGGACACTCGACCTCGGACCTTTGGGTGACCGCCCTCCAAGGCGGACTTTGGGACAGGCAGCAAAGAGGCTGATAGTCAAGTTGGTACCCATGGGGATGGCCTCAACCACGACCTTGGGTCCATGTCACATTCAGGTGACCCCACTGCAAAACACACACACACACACACACAGAATTTGTACTTGCAGAATTACATTTTATTTTGCTCAAAAACTCCATGTAAGATTCTGTAAATCTGTTTCTTTAGATTAGAGTCAGTCTGAACATCGTGTCACACACAGTCTCACACTGGGCACCTCACACATTAAATGTATTCTCTGGGCCGACATGACACCAATTGTTAAAGTTCACTTGAGAATGTCACTTTAACAAAGTCCTGGGAGTTACATATGAAAGAAGTGAAACCTACATGGTCATTCTAAAAGCTGAGAGACTTAACAAACAATCCAGGTCTTTTGCAATATATAATTTCAATTACATCACACTGTAAACTTTTGCTATAAATTCTGTCTTACGATTTTATACTCCACAACCACCTGATGAAGGAGCGACGCTCTGAAAGCTAGTGCTTCCAAATAAACCTGTTGGACTATAACCTGGTGTTGTGGTATTTTTAATGTAAAATTTGGTCCCAGCGTTTTCATGGCTGATTGATTTCTCTTGTTCTCTTGCAGATAGTTGCGCTGATTCAGAGCAAGTGATTCAGTTCCCTTTAAGAACTCACAGCTTGCAGGAGCAAAGTCTTCTGACGGGCTTTCAAATCACAACCTTTAATGAGAGAAACTTGAGAGAAAGAGAGAGGGATCCATCTGTTTCTCACGGACTGTGAGTTCAAAGCTTTACGATTACATCAATAAACTGGGTCAAGCTGTCTCCCTGAAAGCTTTATTGACTGGGTGTCTTCATCAAAGCAGCTACTGCTCTTTCCACTGCAACGTTTTTACTTGGGTAGCCAGTGTAAATGGTCTGCAAGAGGATTCAACAACAGGAGCAGAAATATCTGAGGATTTGAGTACAGGAGCAGGGATGTCTTGCTGCAGTTGGACAGGGCCTTAGTGAGATCACACCTGGGGTATTGTGTGCAGTTTGTGTGTCCTTATCTGAGGAAGGATGTTCTGGTGATGGAGGGAGTACAGCAAAGGTTTCCCAGACTGATTCCTGGGATGGCAGGACTGATGGATGAAGACAGACTGAATCAGTTAGGATTATATTCACTGGAGTTTAGAAGATCGAAGGCAATCACATCGAAACCTGTCAACTTCTGACAGGACTAGACGGGGTAAACACAGGAAGAATGTTCCCGATGGTGGGGGAGTTCAGAACCAGGGGGCCACAGTCTAAGGACACAGGTTGGGCCATTCAGGATTGAGCTGAGGAGAAATGTCTTCAATGCCTGTGGGATTCTCTGCCACAGGAAGTGGTTGAAACCAAAACATTGAATGTTTCCAAGGAGTTAGAAATAATTCTTAGGGCAAAATGGATCAAAGAGTATGGGGGAGAAATTGGGAACAGGGGACTGAGTTGGACGATCAACCACGATCCTATTGAATGGTGGAGCAGGGCCGAAGGGCCAAGTGACCTACTCCTGTTCCTATTCTCTTTCTGTGTGTTATTTGGTTTGAAAGTACTCTTCTCAAAACACTTGAGAAATATAAAGATGTCAAGCCAATTATACATGTGTGTGTGGATAAACAAATTCATACGTCCAGCAAATGACACTAGAAATTACATATTTGAGAGAAGACATCTTCCGAGCAGTACATTTTCACATACACTCTAAGAGAAACAGGCAACACAAACAGAAACTGCTGGAGAAACTCAGCAGGTCTGAGGACAGACAACAATAGTTTATGTTTTAGGTCCAGTAACCTTCTTCAGAAAGAGTATGCTCTCAGTCAGGTGCTCCTGGGGTGCAGGGAGTGAGTCATGATCAGTGGCTCCATCGCAGCCAGTCTGGGGGTGTGCAGTAGGTCTAACATGGTCAGGGAGATGGGCAGCCACCATTCAGGGCTCTGGACACTTCTTGTCCATGGCTGTCGGCTTAGGTCATTCAAGAGGGATGGTCCATGGTCTGTCTGTTGGTTCCATCCAGGGAAACTAAGGGTGATGGGAACATGTCTGTGAGCATTGGGACCTGCAGGCTGGTGGGGTGGGGTGGGGTGGGGGGGGAATGCTGATTGTGAAGGGAGATAACAGTATCTGTATAAGGGGTTTTCGGTATAGTTTGGATAGGAATGGCGTAATGGGGGAGGGAGACTCATCCACAATCAGGGGCACCCTGGTTTCAAGGAGGGTAAAGTGTGTGACCTTTCTTGGCATGGTCAACTCATATGGGGAGGTGATGGCCTGGTGGTATTACCATTGGACTGTTAATCCAGACACCCCGGGAATGTTCTGGGGACCTGGGTTCGAATCCCGCCAGGCAGATGATGGCATTTGAGTGAAATAAATATCCGGAATTAAGAACGTTATGGTGAATCCATTGCCAATTGTTGGGGGGAATACCCTATCTGGTTCACTAATGTCCTTCAGGGAAGGAAACTGGTCTGGGCCTACACGTGACTCCAGACCCACAGCCAATGGAGTTGGCTCTTAACTGCCCTCTGGGTAATTCGGATGGGCAATAAAGGCTGGCCTGGCCAGTGCTGCCCACATCCTGTAAGTGAATATTTAAAAAAAGGGAGGTGCACCCTTATAGAGATGGGTTGGTGGAGACCTGGAGGAGGCGAATCCTATGGGGAGAACTATCAGGAAGGAATTTGGGATGTGCAGAGGTGCAGGCTGGAATGGGCACTGCTATGGACCAGACCAGACCCCCTCAAAATATTGTAAGAAGGTAACCTAGAGCCTAATGTTTTCTTATTTTTAAAGACAGATGTTCCAAATGCTATGCGAGTGGAACACACTTGAGCAAAACACAATTTATTTAAACACTCTAGTTAAAATACAATCAAAGAAAGAGGAATTTAGAATAACAACTCTAAAACTTAACAGAACAATAGATACAGTAACTATTACTTATTAATAATTCTGATGTAGTAACATCCAATAAACACGCCCGTTAGCAAGAAAGAAAATTCAAAAGATGAGGAAATGGCTGTGACCACACCCAGAGTGGGTGGGATATAGGAGGGAGACGGATGGAAGACCCACCAATGATGGACATTCCACAGAACCATGTACTATCCAGGACACAGAGCTGTGGGGTCCTTAATCCTTGGTGATCTTAATGTTTACTGAGCAGCACCCTGCCCTCAACATCACTGAGCAACTCATTCACACCAGGGAGGCCAGGGAAAGAATCGAGGTGTTTTAGGACTAGGGGCAATGGTGGCACTGAGACCTATTGCCCTACATTCGTCTGGGTCATTTTGTTTCCAAGAAGCTCAACATAGACATGATCCATGGTCCATCCTGTGTGGCCATGATGTTCAGTGGGATGCTGGTTTAGTTACATTGTGGGCTACACAGAGATTCAAACAAACAGGTCTAGTACAAAAACAAGTAAGTTAATATAAATGTGATACTTCATATGCAGTGCATTGTCACTGAAGTGCCCTCCAAAAGTGTTTTTCCCGTTCTCTCCTTCCCACTCTGTCTCAGTGCACATCCCGGCTCTGGGTGCTTCCCTGGATAGTGCACTCGATTATCCTTGGAGGATCGCTGGAATGATCCCAGAGGCATCTGTACCTGGATGTCCCTGAAATGTTGAGGGTCTTCTTACCAGAAGCAAGTGGATCCACCTCAGCTTGGATTTCCAAACGTCAGGGTGGAGATAGTGGGCTCAGCCGCCCCCGGGGCATCCTGAGAGGAGAATTCTGCAAGGCCTTGTGTGTGGTTACTCCTCTCACTGGGTCCTTCCTGGCACTGCCCGCTCTCCTCGTGAGGAAGGGACAGCTGGAGTCCTTGCCAGGTTCCCTGTCCCCCTCTCACCATGCCTTCAGTCCCAAGGACCAATGGTGAAGGTGTGAGCTCCTCTCCAATAGATCCCAAGGGTGCTGGATCGGACTCTCCAATGGCCCCCACCAACCCCTCCATAGGACCAGCCAGACATTCTCCTGCTTGAGGTAGTTGGGTTCTTGTGGTTCTGTTCGCCGAGCTGGAAGTTTTTGTTGCAAACGTTTTGTCCCCTGGCTAGGCGACATCATCAGTGCTCTGGAGCCTCCTGCGAAGCGCTTCTTTGATGTTTCTTCCGGTATTTATAGTGGTCTGTCCTTGCCGCTTCCGGGTGTCAGTTTCAGCTGTCCGCTGTAGTGGTTGGTATATTGGGTCCTGACACTGACACCTGGAAGCGGCAAGGACAGACCACTATAAATACCGGAAGAAACATCAAAGAAGCGCTTCGCAGGAGGCTCCAGAGCACTGATGATGTTGCCTAGCCAGGGGACGAAACGTTTGCAACAAAAACTTCCAGCTCGGCGAGCAGAACCACAACAACGAGCACCCGAGCTACAAATCTTCGCACAAACCTTGAATAGTTGGGTTCCCCACAGTGTAACTACACCTCTGCAGTGTCTGGCCATTGAGGATCATTGTGTGCCACCCACCTGTCCCCCGGTCCGATTCCACCCTGTGTATGTGGGCCAAGTCCTTGATTGCTGACACTGCTCCCCCCACCCTAGCTCCTCTCCGGCTTGGTGCTGAGCAGAGATGTCCTGTGATGACTGACTTCCAACGACCACAACCATCGTCCTGTGTGCGAATATTGAATGAAGATCTTTCACCGAACAATTAATTGCATAACCCCTTCAGAAAATTATAAATATTTCAAAATAACTCAAATAACTTTAGATTTGCTTAAGGGCAAATTACTGCAGACGCTGGAATCTGTACTGAAAGCAACAAATGCTGGAGATCACAGCAGGTCAGGCAGCGTCCATGGAGAGAGGGCGAGCTAAGGTTTTTTTTAGATTAGATTACTTACAGTGTGGAAACAGGCCCTCCAAAGCGCAACCCACCCAGACCCATTCCCCTACATTTACCCCTTCACCTAACACTACAGGCAATTTAGCATGGCCAATCCACCCTAACCGGCACATCTTTGGACTGTGGGAGGAAACCGGATCACCCGGAGGAAACCCACGCAGACACGGGGAGAATGTGCAAACTCCACACAGACAGTTGCCTGAGGCAGGAATTGAACCTGGGTCTCTGGTGCTGTGAGGCAGCAGTGCTAACCACTGTGCCACCGTGCCGCCCACGAGGTCTAGCTGACTCTTCATCAGAACAAATGAGATTTGCTTACATTCATTTCAGATTTGTTCTGAACCTAATCAGTCACGTACAAACTGAAAGATGAAGGGAATGTTAAGTGAGTAGAGGTGTACCCCCATATCCATGGGTAATACATTCCAAAACCTTCCGCCGATGCTCAAAACCGCTGATAGTAGCGAATTGCGATCATTTAAATGGGAAATGTACCTCCCTGGCAGCCCACTGGAATTATTTCTGGAATGTTCCATGTATTATTTTCAGATAACTCAAATGATGGAAACTGAATCCTCGGATATGGGGGTTCTACTGTACTGGATGGATATTCCTACTTTCTTTATTGTTTATAGTTTGGATTCAGTCATAAAAAATAAGAACTGACTATGTTCCCCTTTTGAGATTTATTTGCTTGTGTGACTCAAGTTTTATTTAACCACCAAGTCACATGCTTTTTCATTTGGGCACTGAAAACTTAAATTGTTTCCTACAGTATGGAAACAGGCCCTTTGGCCCAACAAGTCCACACCAACCCTCCAATCCAGACCCATTCCCCTACCCCTATTACTCTACTTTACCCCTGACTAATCCACCTTAACCTCCACGTCCCTGAATACTATGGGCAATTTAGCATGGCCAATTCACCCGAACCTGCACATCTTTGGATTGTGGGAGGAAACTGGAGCAGCCAGAGGAAGACACAGGGAGAATGTGCAAACTCCATGCAGTCGCCCAAGGCTGGAATCGAACCCTGTGCCTGGCGCTGTTAGGCAGCAGTCCTAACCACGGAGCCATTGTGTCACCCCATCTAAATGGAAACAATAGAGACATCAGCATGTTCTGTATTAAGCATGCAGTGAACCCAGTTCCTAATCCCTGTTGGTAGAGGAATATTTACTGCAGATTTCCCCCAGACCCTTAGAAGATTTGGGAATTGAGCTAAAAATGAATGAGGAATAAATCTGTTAACGTATGGTAATAATCTCAACTGATTGGACTCCTTTGACTGAAAGCTGACCAGACGTAGTGGACCCAGTTACATGGCTTTGAGTCTGGCTCCCTCTAGTAGAAGTTGAGAAGAGTCAGTTGAGAGATATACCAACTGGGATAGCTCCATGATTTGGAGATTCCCATGTTGGACTATAACCTGGTGTTGTGTGATTTTTAACTTTGTACACCCCAGCCCAACAGCGGCATCTTCAAATCATGGCTACCATCGACACCACTAACTGCTGGCTTAAAGAAGATCGCACATATCGAAACCTGTTGGATAGCATCCTCTAGGATAGCTCCATATTTGGATCTTTAGTTATAGAGTCATAGAGATGTATAGCACGGAAACAGACCTTTCAGTCCAACCCATCCATGCCAACCAGATATCCCAACCCAACCCAGTCCCACCTGCCAGTACCCGGCCCATATCCCTCCAAACCCTTCCTATTCATATGCCCATCCAAATGCCTCTTAAATGTTGTAATTGTACCAATCTCCACCACTTCCTCTGGCAGCTCAGTCCATACACGTACTACCCTCTGTGTGAAAAAGTTGCCCCTTAGGTCTCTTTTATATCTTTCCCCTCTCACCCTAAACCTATGCCCTCTAGTTCTGGACTCCCCACACCAGGGAAACGATTTTGTCTATTTATTCTATCCATGCCCCTTATAATTTTGTAAACCTCTATAAGATCTCCCCTCAGCCTTCGATGCTCTAGGGAAAACAGCCCCAGCCTGTTCAGCCTCTCCCTATAGCTCAAATCCTCCAACCCTGGTAACATCCTTGTAAACCCTTTCTGAACCCTTTCAAGTTTCACAACATCTTTCCTAAAGGAAGGAGACCAGAATTGCACGCAATATTCCAACAGTGGCCTAACCAATGTCCTGTACAGCCACAACATGACCTCCCAACTCCTGTACTCAATACTCTGACCAATAAAGGAAAGCATACCAAACGCCTCCTTCACTATCCTATCTACCTGCGACTCCACTTTCAAGGAGCTATGAACCTGCACTCCAAGGTCTCTTTGTTCAGCAACACTCCCTAGGACCTTACCGTTAAGTGTATAAGTCCTGCTAAGATTTGCTTTCCCAAAATGCACACCTCATTTATCTGAATTAAATTCCATCTGCCACCTCTCAGCCCATTGGCCCATCTGGTCTAGATCCTGTTGTAATCTGAGGTAACCCTCTTCGCTTTCCACTACACCTCCAATTTTGGTGTCATCTGCAAACTTACTAACTATACCTCTTATGCTCACATCCAAATCATTTGTATAAATGACGAAAAGTAGTGGGCCCAGCATCGATCCTGTGGCACTCCACTGGTCACAGGCCTCCAGTCTGATAAACAACCCTCCACCACCACCCTCTGTCTTCTACCTTTGAGCCAGTTCTGTATCCAAATGGCTAGTTCTCCCTGTATTCCATGAGATCTAACCTTGCTAACCAGTCTCCCATGGGGAACCTTGTCGAACGCCTTACTGAAGTCCATATAGATCACATCTACCACTCTGCCCTCATCAATCCTCTTTGTTACTTCTTCAAAAGACTCAATCAGGTTTGTGAGACATTGTAACATTCCAAATGGTCCATCCTGCCAATATTATCGTGGACAGTTGTCACTGTAAGTTATGGATTAGTGAGTAAAAAATGAGGTCTGCAGATGCTGGAGATCAGAGCTGAAAATGTGTTGCTGGTTAAAGCACAGCAGGTCAGGCAGCATCCAAGGAACAGGAAATTCGAGGTCTTTCCCTCATGTTGGTTCCCTCACTACGTGCTTCAGGCCCAGTCTGGCAAATACGTTTCTCACAACATGACCAACTTGCCTCATAGAAGTTTTACATTGATGTCCCCCACCCGGAGTACGTTCTGTGGCCTTGCCACCTCAGTGCTTTCTCCAAGTGACGTTCAACCTGGAGAAGCTGAAGATTGAGGCAATGTTTCCTTGCCCATGTTTGACCTGCACAAAGTTGACTTAGGAGTCCTAGTTCAAGAATCTCTTCAGGTTAACATAGAACATAGAACATAGAAAAATACAGCCCTCGATGTTGCGCCGATCCAAGCCCACCTAACCTACACTAGCCCACTTTCCTCCATATGCCTATCCAATGCCCGTTTAAATACCCATAAAGAGAGAGAGTCCACCACTGTTACTGGCAGGGCATTCCATGAACTCATGACTCGCTGAGTAAAGAATCTACCCCTAACATCTGTCCTATACCTACTACCCCTTAATTTAAAACTATGCCCCCTCGTAATATCTGACTCCATACGTGGAAAAAGGTTCTCATGGTCAACCCTATCTAAACCCCTAATCATCTTGTACACCTCTATCAAGTCACCCCTAAACCTTCTTTTCTCCAATGAAAACAGCCCCAAGTGCCTCAGCCTTTCCTCAAACAATCTTCCAACCATACCAGGCAACATCCTGGTAAACCTCCTCTGCACCCGTTCCAGTGCCTCCACATCCTTCCTATAGTATGGCGACCAAAACTGCACACAATACTCCAGATGCGGCCGCACCATAGTCTTATACAACTGCAACATGACCTCAGGAATCCGGAACTCAATTCCTCTACCAATAAAGCCCAGTACACCATATGCCTTCTTCACAGCACTATTTACCTGGGTGGCAACTTTCAGAGATCTGTGTACATGGACACCAAGATCCCTCTGCTCATCCACACTACCAAGTAGCCTACCATTTGCCCAGTAATCCATCTTCTTGCTACTCTTACCAAAGTGAATCACTTCACACTTAGCTACATTGAACTCCATTTGCCACCTTTCTGCCCAGCTCTGCAGCTTATCTATATCCCGCTGTAACCTGCCACATCCTTCCTCACTGTCAACAAATCCACCGACTTTCGTATCATCCACAAATTTGCTCACCCAACCTTCTAGCCCCTCCTCCAGGTCATTTATAAAACTGACAAACAGCAATGGTCCCAAAACAGATCCTTGTGGAACACCGCTGGTAACTGCACTCCAAGATGAACATTTACCATCAACTACTACCCTCTGTCTTCTTCCAGCCAGCTAATTCCTAATCCAAACCTCCAACTCCCCCTCAATGCCATACCTCTGTATTTTTTGCAGTAGCCTACCATGGGGAACCTTATCAAACGCCTTACTAAAATCCATATACACCACAGCAACCGCTTTACCCTCGTCCACCTCCTTAGTCACTTTCTCAAAGAATTCAATAAGGTTTGTGAGGCACGACCTGCCCTTCACAAAACCATGCTGACTATCCTTGATCACATTATTCCTATGGTAAAAAATGAGGTCTGCAGATGCTGGAGATCACAGCTGAAAATGTGTTGCTGGTCAAAGCACAGCAGGTTAGGCAGCATCTCAGGAATAGAGAATTCGACGTTTCGAGCATAAGCCCTTCATCAGGAATAAGAGAGAGAGAGCCAAGCAGGCTAAGATAAAAGGTAGGGAGGAGGGACTTGGGGGAGGGGCGATGGAGGTGGGATAGGTGGAAGGAGGTCAAGGTGAGGGTGATAGGCCGGAGTGGGGTGGGGGCGGAGAGGTCAGGAAGAGGATTGCAGGTTAGGAGGGCGGTGCTGAGTTGAGGGAACCGACTGAGACAAGGTGGGGGGAGGGGAAATGAGGAAACTGGAGAAATCTGAGTTCATTCCTTGTGGTTGGAGGGTTCCCAGGCGGAAGATGAGGCGCTCCTCCTCCAGCCGTCGTGTTGTTATGTTCTGCCGGTGGAGGAGTCCAAGGACCTGCATGTCCTCGGTGGAGTGGGAGGGAGAGTTAAAGTGTTGAGCCACGGGGTGGTTGGGTTGGTTGGTCCGGGCGGCCCAGAGGTGTTCTCTGAAGCGTTCCGCAAGTAAGCGGCCTGTCTCCCCAATATAGAGGAGGCCACATCGGGTGCAGCGGATGCAATAGATGATGTGTGTGAAGGTACAGGTGAACTTGTGGCGGATATGGAAGGATCCCTTGGGGCCTTGGAGGGAAGTGAGTGTGGAGGTGTGGGCGCAAGTTTTACATTTCCTGCGGTTGCAGGGGAAGGTGCCGGGGGTGGAGGTTGGGTTGGTGGGGGGGTGTGGATCTGACGAGGGAGTCACGAAGGGAGTGGTCCTTGCGGAACGCTGATAGGGGAGGGGAGGGAAATATATCCCTGGTGGTGGGGTCCGTTTGGAGGTGGCGGAAATGACGGCGGATGATATGCTGTATACGGAGGTTGGTGGGGTGGTAGGTGAGAACCAGTGGGGTTCTGTCCTGGTGGCGGTTGGAGGAGCGGGGCTCAAGGGTGGAGGAGCGGGAAGTGGAGGAGATGCGGTGGAGGGCATCGTCGATCACGTCTGGGGGGAATCTGCGGTCCTTGAAGAAGGAGGCCATCTGGGCTGTGCGGTGTTGGAACTGGTCCTCCTGGAAGCAGATGCGGCGGAGACGAAGGAATTGGGAATATGGGATGGAGTTTTTGCAGGGGGCAGGGTGGGAGGAGGTGTAGTCCAGGTAGCTGTGGGAGTCAGTCGGTTTATAGTAGATGTCTGTGTTGAGTCGGTCGCCCGAGATAGAGATGGAAAGGTCTAGGAAGGGGAGGGAGGAGTCTGAGACAGTCCAGGTGAATTTCAGGTCGGGATGGAAGGTGTTAGTAAAGTTGATGAACTGTTCAACCTCCTCGTGGGAGCACGAGGCAGCGCCGATACAGTCATCGATGTAGCGGAGGAAAAGGTGGGGGGTGGTGCCAGTGTAGTTGCGGAAGATGGACTGTTCCACATATCCTACGAAGAGGCAGGCATAGCTGGGGCCCATGCGGGTGCCCATGGCAACTCCTTTCGTTTGGAGGAAGTGGGAGGATTGAAAAGAGAAGTTATTCAGGGTGAGAACCAGTTCAGTCAGTCGAAGGAGGGTGTCAGTAGAAGGGTACTGGTTGGTGCGGCGGGAAAGGAAGAAGCGGAGGGCTTTGAGTCCTTCGTGATGGGGGATGGAGGTGTACAGGGACTGGATGTCCATAGTGAAAATAAGGCATTGGGGACCGGGGAAGCGAAAATCCTGGAGGAGGTGGAGGGCGTGGGTGGTGTCCCGAATGTAGGTGGGGAGTTCTTGGACTAAAGGGGACAGGACCGTGTCGAGGTATTGGGAGATGAGTTCGGTGGGGCAGGAGCAGGCTGAGACAATGGGTCGGCCAGGGCAGGCAGGTTTGTGGATTTTGGGCAGGAGGTAGAAACGGGCGGTGCGGGGTTGTGGGACTATGAGGTTGGAGGCGGTGGATGGGAGATCCCCTGAGGTGATGAGGTCATGGATGGTCTGGGAGATGATGGTTTGGTGGTGGGAGGTGGGGTCATGGTCAAGGGGGCAACAAGAGGAGGCGTCCGCGAGCTGGCGTTTGGCTTCAGCGGTATAAAGGTCAGTGCGCCAAACTACCACTACATTATTCCTATCCAGATGTTCATAAATCCTATCCCTTACAATTCTCTCTAAGACTTTGCCCACAACAGAAGTAAGACTCACCAGCCTATAGTTACTAGGGTTATCCCTACTCCCCTTCTTGAACAAGGGAACCACATTTGCTATCCTCCAGTCTTCTGGCACTATTCCTGTAGACAACGAGGACATAAAAATCAAGGCCAATGGCTCTGCAATCTCCTCCCTTGCTTCCCAGAGAATCCTAGGATAAATGCCATCAGGCCCAGGGGACTTATCTACATTCACCCTTTCCAGAATTTCCAACACCTCTTCCCTACATACCTCAAAGCCATCCATTCTAATTAATTGTGACTCAATATTCACATCGGCAACAATGTCATGCTCCTGAGTGAATACTGACGAAAAGTATTCATTCAGTGTCTCCCCAATTTCTTCAGCCTCCACACGCAACTTCCCACTACTATCCTTGACTGGACCGATACCTACCCTAGTCATCCTTTTATTCCTGACATACCTATAGAAAGCCTTTGGGTTTTCCCTAATCCTACCAACCAAGGACTTTTCATGTCCCCTCCTTGCTGCTCTTAGCTCTCTCTTTAGATCCTTCCTGGCTACCTTATAACTCTCAATCGCCCCAACTGAACCTTCACGCCTCATCTTTACATAGGCCGCCCTCTTCCCTTTCACAAGGGATTCCAATTCCTTATTAAACCAGGGCTCCCTCACACGACCCTTTCCTCCCTGCCTGACAGGTACATACTTATCAAGGACACTCAATAGTTGTCCCTTGAACAAGCTCCACATATCGATTGCACCCTTCCCTTGAAGCCTACTTTTCCAAGCCACGCATCCCAAGTCATGCCTCACTGCATCATAATTTCCCTGCCCCCAGCTATAGCTCTTGCCCTACAGTGCACACTTATCACGGTGGCACAGTGGTTAGCACTGCTGCCTCACAGCGCCTGAAGACCCGGGTTCAATTCCCGACTCAGGCGACTGACTGTGTGGAGTTTGCACGTTCTCCCCGTGTCTGCGTGGGTTTCCTCCGGGTGCTCCAGTTTCCTCCCACAGTCCAAAGATGTGCGGGTCAGGTGAATTGGCTATGCTAAATTGCCCGTAGTGTTAGGTAAGGGGTAATGTAGGGGTATGGGTGGGTTTCGCTTCGGCGGGTCGGTGTGGACTTGTTGGGCCGAAGGGCCTGTTTCCACACTGTAAGTCTAATCTAAGTCTAATCTAATCTTATCCCTCTCCATCACTAGAGTAAAAGCCACCGAGTTGTGGTCACTGTCCCTGAAGTGCTCACCTACCTCCAAGTCTAACACCTGGCCTGGTTCATTACCTAGAACCAAATCCAGTATGGCCTCACCTCTTGTTGGCCTGTCTACATATTGTGTCAGGAAACCCTCCTGCACACATTGGACAAACACCGACCCATCTAACGTACTCGAGCTATAGCTTTCCCAGTCAATATCTGGAAAGTTAAAGTCCCCCATAACAACCACCCTATTACTTTCACTCTTCTCCTGAATCATCCTCGCAATCCTTTCTTCTACGTCTCTAGGACTATTAGGAGGCCTGTAGAAAACTCCTAACAGGGTGACCTCACCTTTCCTATTTCTAAGCTCAGCCCAAACTACCTCAGATGGCGAGTCTTCCTCCATCGTCCTTTCCACCGCTGTAATACTATCTTTGACAAGCAATGCCACGTCTCCCCCTCTTTTACCCCCATCTCTGACCCTGCTAAAACATTTAAACCCTGGAACCTGCAACAGCCAATCTTGTCCCTGTTCTACCCACGTCTCTGTAATCGCCACAACATCGAAATCCCAGGTACCAACCCACGCTGCAAGGTTAACGTGCAAGTTCACTTGGCAGTTAGGAAGGCAAATGCAATGTCAGCATTCATTCCAAGAGGGTGAGAATATAAGAGCAGGGATGTACTGCTGAGGCTGTATAAGGCTCTGGTCAGACATTATTTGGGATATTGGTGAGCAGTGTTGGGTCTGTAATCAATGGAGTTGAGAAGAATGAGGGGGAATCTGATTGAAACGTACAGAATACTGAGAGGCCTGGATAGAGTGGACATGGAGAAGATGCACAGAAGGCTGGTCATGAAGGTGAGGTCGCATGCGATCGAGGGAGAGCTAGCTAACTAGATTCGAACTGGCTCAATGGTAGGGAGCAGAGGGTGATGGTTGAAAGTCGTTTCTCGGACTGGAGGCCTGTGACTAGTGGTGTGCCACAGGAATCAGTGCTGGGGCATTTCTTATTTGTTATTTTCATAAATGATCTGGATGTGAAAGTACAAGGCATGATTAGTAGGTTTGTGGATGATACAAAATGAGGAGGCATCGTTGATAACGAGGAAGGTTATCCAAAATTACAGAGGGAACTTGATCAGATGAGAAAGTGGGCTGAGGATCGGTGAATGGAATTCAAGACAGATAAGTGTAAGGTGTTGCACCTTTGAACGTCAAACCAAGGTAGGACTTATACAGTCAATGGTAAGGTCCTGGGGACTGTTGTGGCACACAGGAAGTGAGGAGTACATGTACATAGTTTGTTGAATGTGGTGTCACAGGGAGACAGGGTGGTGAAGAAGCCATTTAGCATGCTGACCTTCATCGGTTGAATTATTGAGTATAGGAGTTGGGACGCTCTGTTACAGGTGTGTAAGTCGCTAGTGAGGCTGCACTTGGGGTATTGTGTACAGTTTTGGTTACCCTGTTATAGGAAAGACATAGTTAAACTGGAAAGAGTGCAGAGAAGAGTTACGAGGAGGTTGCCAGATCTAGTAGGCCTGAGTTATCAGGAGAGGTTGGCCAGGATAGGACTTTATTCCCTTGGAACAGGAGAATGAGGTGTATAAAATCATGAGGGGCATAGATAAGGATGAACGCAGATAGTCTTTTTACCCAGGGATGGGGAACGGAAAACTAGAGGGCATAGGTTAAAGGTGAGAGGGGAATGATTTAGGAAGGACCTGATGGGCAATGTCTTCACACAGAGAGTGGTGTGTGTATGGAATGAGCTGCCAGAGAAAGTGGTTGAGGCAGGTACAATAGCAACATTTAAAAACCGTTTGGATAGGTAGATGGATGGGAGGGGTTTAGAGGGAAATGGACCAAATGTAGGAAATTGGAAGGAGCTGAATGGACACTGGGGTCAGCATGAACCAGTCTGGGCCGAAGGGCCTATTTCCATGCTGTATTATTCTAGGACTCTCTGACATTTCACTCATAGGAGACACTAGGACCTGGGAGCACAGCCTCAGAGTGAAGGGACGAGCTTTTAGAACTGAGATGAGGAGGAATATCATCAGCCAGAGGGTGGGGAATCTGTGGGACGTGTTGCTGCAGAGGGCTGGGGAGGCCAGGTCATTGAATACCTTTAAGACAGTGACAGATAGGTTCTTGATTGGAAAGGGGATCAAGGATTACAGGGAGAAGGCGGGACAATGGGGTTGAGAAACATTTCAGCCATGATCAAATGGCGGGCAGACTTGATGGGCTGAATGGCCTAATTCTGGTCTTGTGGGTGCAGGTGGTGCAGGTGGGATAGGACAGATAACATCGAGGGATGGCGATGGTGAAATCTGAGATGCTGTAAGATATAATTAGTATAACCATGCCAGGCTGTTACTTAACTAACAGGTGGAACGGCCCTCCCACTGTGCATAGGCTCCCAGATGTTTGGAAGAAGGGTTTTGCAGAGGTGACTGGCCTGGGTTCACCTTGCGAGTTTCCAGTGCTGAAGTGTGGTCCAATCCGTTTGACCCCTTTTTGACCTTTCTGTGTACAGTCGGTTCCGCGATAAGGTCTCTTTCTTAAACATGAGTCGGCTTTAACTGTTCTTTGTAGAACATGAGCTTTGCTTACCTGTACTGGCTAGAACGCGATTCTGGCCCCATTCATTCAGATGGTGCGGCCATTGTGGGATTTTCTTATAACGCGAGATCGCACGAGAATGGAACTGTCACGTTATATCAGAACCAACTGTTGTTTTAATTTTAAATATCTTCTGTACATACAGAATGGCCACTTCAGGTTAAGAGTCAACGACATCACTGTCAGACAGTGTCAGGACAGCAGATTTCCTTCTCTAAATGGCATGAGTAACTGAGATGGGTTTAAGGAGGAGGAGGAGGAGGACGAGGAGGAGGAGGATGAAGGGAATAAAGTGGTGGAGAAGGAGAATGATAAACAGGACAATGAGGATGATGAAGATGAGGAGGAGGATGACCAGGAGTGGCAGGATGAGAAGGATGATGGTCAGGAGGAGCAGAGGCAGGATGATGAGAAGGATGGTGATGGTGAGGAGTAGGATGATCAGGTGGAGAAGGAGGAGGACGGGGAGGCGAGGGAAGAGGAGAGGATGATGAAGAGGGGGATGATGATGAAGGGGGGAGGAAGACGAAGGGGGGAGGATGATGATGAAGAGGAGGATGATGAGGAGGATGATGATGAAGAGAAGGAGAATGAGGAGGAGGTGGTTGATGAGGAGGATGATGATGAAGAGAAGGAGAATGAGGAGGAGGAGGATGATGAGGAGGATGATGATGAAGAGAAGGAGAATGAGGAGGAGGTGGATGATGAGGAGGATGGTGAGGAGGATGATGATGAAGAGAAGGAGAATGAGGAGGAGGTGGATGATGAGGAGGATGGTGAGGAGGAGGAGGATGATGAGGAGGATGATGATGAAGAGAAGGAGAATGAGGAGGAGGTGGATGATGAGGAGGATGATGATGAAGAGAAGGAGAATGAGGAGGAGGTGGATGATGAGGAGGATGATGATGAAGAGAAGGAGAATGAGGAGGAGGTGGATGATGAGGAGGATGATGATGCAGAGAAGGAGAATGAGGAGGAGGTGGATGATGAGGAGGATGATGATGAAGAGAAGGAGAATGAGGAGGAGGTGGATGATGAGGTGGATGATGATGAAGAGAAGGAGAATGAGGAGGAGGATGGTGAGGAGGATGATGATGAAGAGAAGGAGAATGAGGAGGAGGTGGATGATGAGGTGGATGATGATGAAGAGAAGGAGAATGAGGAGGAGGATGGTGAGGAGGATGATGATGAAGAGAAGGAGAATGAGGAGGAGGTGGATGATGAGAAGGATGAGGTGAAGGAGAATGAGGAGGAGGTGGATGATAAGGAGGATGATGATGCAGAGAAGGAGAATGAGGAGGAGGTGGATGATGAGGAGGATGGTGAGGAGGAGGAGGATGATGAGGAGGATGATGATGAAGAGAAGGAGAATGAGGAGGAGGTGGATGATGAGGAGGATGATGATGAAGAGAAGGAGAATGAGGAGGAGGTGGATGATGAGGTGGATGATGATGAAGAGAAGGAGAATGAGGAGGAGGATGGTGAGGAGGATGATGATGAAGAGAAGGAGAATGAGGAGGAGGTGGATGATGAGAAGGATGAGGTGAAGGAGAATGAGGAGGAGGTGGATGATAAGGAGGATGATGATGCAGAGAAGGAGAATGAGGAGGAGGTGGATGATGAGGAGGATGATGATGAAGAGAAGGAGAATGAGGAGGAGGTGGATGATGAGGAGGATGATGATGAAGAGAAGGAGAATGAGGAGGAGGTGGATGATGAGGAGGATGATGATGAAGAGAAGGAGAATGAGGAGGAGGTGGATGATGAGGAGGATGATGATAAAGAGAAGGAGAATGAGGAGGAGGTGGATGGTGAGGAGGATGGTGAGGAGGATGATGATGAAGAGAAGGAGAATGAGGAGGAGGTGGATGGTGAGGAGGATGATGATGAAGAGAAGGAGAATGAGGAGGAGGTGGATGGTGAGGAGGATGATGATGAAGGAGAATGAGGAGGAGGAGGATGGTGAGGAGGATGATGATGAAGAGAAGGAGAATGAGGAGGAGGTGGATGGTGAGGAGGATGATGATGAAGAGAAGGAGAATGAGGAGGAGGTGGATGGTGAGGAGGATGATGATGAAGGAGAATGAGGAGGAGGAGGATGATGATGAAGAGAAGGAGAATGAGGAGGAGGTGGATGGTGAGGAGGATGATGATGAAGAGAAGGAGAATGAGGAGGAGGTGGATGGTGAGGAGGATGATGATGCAGAGAAGGAGAATGAGGAGGAGGTGGATGATGAGGTGGATGATGATGAAGAGAAGAAGAATGAGGAGGAGGTGGATGATGAGGAGGATGATGATGAAGAGAAGGAGAATGAGGAGGAGGTGGATGGTGAGGAGGATGATGATGAAGAGAAGGAGAATGAGGAGGAGGTGGATGGTGGGGAGGATGATGATGAAGAGAAGGAGAATGAGGAGGAGGTGGATGATGAGGAGGATGATGATGAAGAGAAGGAGAATGAGGAGGAGGTGGATGATGAGGAGGATGATGATAAAGAGAAGGAGAATGAGGAGGAGGTGGATGGTGAGGAGGATGATGATGCAGAGAAGGAGAATGAGGAGGAGGTGGATGATGAGGAGGATGATGATGAAGAGAAGGAGAATGAGGAGGAGGTGGATGGTGAGGAGGATGATGATGCAGAGAAGGAGAATGAGGAGGAGGTGGATGGTGAGGAGGATGATGATGCAGAGAAGGAGAATGAGGAGGAGGTGGATGATGAGGTGGATGATGATGAAGAGAAGAAGAATGAGGAGGAGGTGGATGATGAGGAGGATGATGATGAAGAGAAGGAGAATGAGGAGGAGGTGGATGGTGGGGAGGATGATGATGAAGAGAAGGAGAATGAGGAGGAGGTGGATGGTGAGGAGGATGATGATGAAGAGAAGGAGAATGAGGAGGAGGTGGATGATGAGGAGGATGATGATGAAGAGAAGGAGAATGAGGAGGAGGTGGATGATGAGGAGGATGATGATGAAGAGAAGGAGAATGAGGAGGAGGTGGATGATGAGGAGGATGATGATAAAGAGAAGGAGAATGAGGAGGAGGTGGATGGTGAGGAGGATGGTGAGGAGGATGATGATGAAGAGAAGGAGAATGAGGAGGAGGTGGATGGTGAGGAGGATGATGATGAAGAGAAGGAGAATGAGGAGGAGGTGGATGGTGAGGAGGATGATGATGAAGGAGAATGAGGAGGAGGAGGATGGTGAGGAGGATGATGATGAAGAGAAGGAGAATGAGGAGGAGGTGGATGGTGAGGAGGATGATGATGAAGAGAAGGAGAATGAGGAGGAGGTGGATGGTGAGGAGGATGATGATGAAGGAGAATGAGGAGGAGGAGGATGATGATGAAGAGAAGGAGAATGAGGAGGAGGTGGATGGTGAGGAGGATGATGATGAAGAGAAGGAGAATGAGGAGGAGGTGGATGGTGAGGAGGATGATGATGCAGAGAAGGAGAATGAGGAGGAGGTGGATGATGAGGTGGATGATGATGAAGAGAAGAAGAATGAGGAGGAGGTGGATGATGAGGAGGATGATGATGAAGAGAAGGAGAATGAGGAGGAGGTGGATGGTGAGGAGGATGATGATGAAGAGAAGGAGAATGAGGAGGAGGTGGATGGTGGGGAGGATGATGATGAAGAGAAGGAGAATGAGGAGGAGGTGGATGATGAGGAGGATGATGATGAAGAGAAGGAGAATGAGGAGGAGGTGGATGATGAGGAGGATGATGATAAAGAGAAGGAGAATGAGGAGGAGGTGGATGGTGAGGAGGATGATGATGCAGAGAAGGAGAATGAGGAGGAGGTGGATGATGAGGAGGATGATGATGAAGAGAAGGAGAATGAGGAGGAGGTGGATGGTGAGGAGGATGATGATGCAGAGAAGGAGAATGAGGAGGAGGTGGATGGTGAGGAGGATGATGATGCAGAGAAGGAGAATGAGGAGGAGGTGGATGATGAGGTGGATGATGATGAAGAGAAGAAGAATGAGGAGGAGGTGGATGATGAGGAGGATGATGATGAAGAGAAGGAGAATGAGGAGGAGGTGGATGGTGGGGAGGATGATGATGAAGAGAAGGAGAATGAGGAGGAGGTGGATGGTGAGGAGGATGATGATGAAGAGAAGGAGAATGAGGAGGAGGTGGATGATGAGGAGGATGATGATGAAGAGAAGGAGAATGAGGAGGAGGTGGATGGTGAGGAGGATGATGATGAAGAGAAGGAGAATGAGGAGGAGGTGGATGATGAGGAGGATGAGGTGAAGGAGAATGAGGAGGAGGTGGATGATGAGGAGGATGAGGTGAAGGAGAATGAGGATGATGATGAGAAGGAGGAGAATGATGATGAGGAAGAGGAGAAGGAGAATGAGGAGGATAATGAGGAAGAGAAGAATGAGGAGGAAGAGGAGGAAGTTTTTGATGATGATAATGATGTTGGCCCCGTGGGATTATCACTAGACCATAAATGCAGAGACCCACATCATGTTCTGGAGGGTGGGGGGGCAAGTTTGAAGTCAGCCATGGCTGATGGTAGCATTTAAATCCAATAAAAATCTCATATTAAATGATGACCATGAACCCATTGTCATAAAGACCCATCTCGTTCACTAATGTATTTTAGGGAGGGAAATCTGCTATTCTTTCCTGGTTTGAGTTACACGTGACTCCAGACCTACAGCCAATGTGGTCGACTCTTAACTGCCCTCAATGCAATTAGGGATGGACAAGAAATGCCCCACCCTCGTCCCATCAATGAATTAAAAAAAACAGACTATCTTTCAATTCCAAATTTTAAAAAAATTAATTACTTGAATTTAAATTTTCCATTATGTCCTTCCTGGTGCTCATGTGAAGTCCAAATAGCCCATGCCCACCACTGCAATGGCCTCATGGTCTGAGGAGATGCCAAAGATGAGCAACTTCAAGGCTTGACAAAGATCGTTATCCAGAGGTAGCCTGACATTATTAAAGAAGGACCTGTGAAGAGTTGTTAAGTTTGGTTATGTAGAGATGAACTTGGTATTTCAAGTCATTTTCTAGGGCTAACAAGTCCTAATACTAAATGCACTACACCAAGATACATCATGACCCCATGTTCCACCAGGGACACATAAGTATTAAAAACACAAGTAGGCTCGCAGGTGAATCCGTACTGGCCAGGATATTCCATAACTCACAAATGCTTGTGAGGGAGGCCTAACATACAAACCCCAGGGGGGTGACTGTACATCAACACAATGACCTATCCACTCCATTGACAACAAAGCCATTCACAGTGCATGGGTGAGATTACATCCCAGCGACAGATTACTGCTTTAACACTCCTGTAGTCAACAACTTAGCAACACAACAAGTGCACTGGTCACTGACACAATCAGCACTATTTTCAGTTTATTCAAAATCTTGGAAGGAATAGTGTCTGATGATTTCAAGTCATTTCAAGCAAACCATTTCAAGACAAGTATACTAAGTGGGGAGTGACCCATATCACATTGTTACCGTATGCTATCCATGGTGAACATATGATATGCTCCGACCAATTCAATGATCATTAAGTTCAAGCCACAAAATAGGACTGTCACTCCAAGGGTGCATGAAAATGCAGGGAAGGGATTATCATCCTCAGCATAAAATATGCTCAGATGAGTTTGCCCAACAGCCAACGGTAAGCAAGCAGTGAGAGAACTCCTAAAACTGTGCAGAGTGTAAGTCAAATACACGCTCGTGATATCATCACTGCATGTGACCTGAGGGTATCAAAATTTGTACTCTGTCTTAAACAGATCACCTGAAGAATTGCACACTGCTCTTTGTAATATAATAGCTTAATATTAGTCCAGATGATGTGCCTGTGAGTGTAATATTTGTTTAAAACAGGCAGTTGTAGTATAATATGTTAGATTTTTCAATACCATGTTCCACACAACAGCTTACTAGGATCAAGGAAATACTCTGGAGGCAAAAGCCACATCAAAGACCTGGAGATTGGAAAATCCAAATTAGCTTATTTTAATTGGACTTAATAAGGCTCTTTATTAGCTTGATCAGTAGCTCCCAGCAACATGAGGGTGGGTAGCCTTTCTTACCTCAACAAAAATGCTCTGGAGATGAGATGCTGATAAGCCTGATTTTAGGTTTACCCCTGTTAGTCTTTGAAACCTGTTTTGGCAAAAGCTAAGTGTTTTATATTTCTGTAATCCTTTCATTATTGTGAAACCAACTAAGGAAACAAAATGTGAAACTCAGCCACATAAGAAGATATTAGTCTAGATCAATTCAAATTGCTGGGCAATGGGATTAGAACAGATGGATGTTTGACTGATGTGGAAAAGATGGTCCAAAGCCCTTTGTGCCTCAATGGTTAGTACTGTGACCTTGCGATGCTAGGGACCTGGATTTAATCCTGGCCTTGGGTGACTGTCTGTGTAGAGTTTGCACGTTCTCCCTGTGTCTGTGTGGGTTTCCTCCCACAGACCAAAGATGTGCAGGTTAGGGTGGATCGGTCATGGGAAATGTAGAGCAACAGGGTAGGAGAATGGGTCTGGGTGGGTGACTCTTAGTCATAGAGATGTACAGCATGGAAACAGACCCTTTGGTCCAACCCGTCCATGCCGACCAGATATCCCAACCCAATCTAGTCCCACCTGCCAGCACCTGGCCCATATCCCTCCAAACCCTTCCTATTCATATACCCATCCAAATGCCTGTTAAATGTTACAATTGTACCAGCCTCCACCACTTCCTCTGGCAGTTCATTCCATATATGTACCACCCTCTGCATGAAAAAGTTGCCCTTGGGTCTCTTTGATATCTTTCCCCTCTCCCTTAAACCTATGCCCTTTGGTTCTGGACTCCCCCCACCCCAGAGAAAAGACTTTGTCTAATTATCCTATCCTCAGAGGGTTAATGTGAACTTGTTGGGCCAAATGGCCTGTTTCCACACTGTGCGGATTCTATGATACAAGGCCCTCTTTCCGGGCTGTACGTTTTATGAAGTGTCAACAGTTGAAACCTAAGCGTATGGGTCTGAGCTGAGGAGAAACGTCTTCATCCAGACAGTGGGAATTCTGTGGAATTCTCTGCCACAGAAAGCAGTTGAGGCCAAAACATTGAGTGTTTTCAAGAAGGAGTTTGATAATAGTTCTTAAAGCTCAGGGGATGAAAGGGTTTGGGGAGAATGTGGGAACAGGGGACTGAGTTGGATGATCAGACATATTGAATGGGGAAACAGGCTTGATGGGCTGAATGGCCTATTCCCACTCCGATTCTGAATTGCATTGAATTTATTGTCACTTGTACTGAGGCACAGTGAAAAGTTTGGTCTTGTGAGCAATACAGGTAGATCACAGAGTTAGGTAGCATAGATAAGTAAATAATAGGTAAAAAGTGGCACATAAGAAGGAGAGGTTGATATGACTAAACAGAGAAATATTACAGTATGGGACTTTAGCAGTGGAAGGCATAGCCACCAATAGTATTTAAAATTGGGGATGTACAAGAGGCCATTTGGATGAGTTTGGAGCTCTGGAAGGATTCCAGAGCCTATGGAGGGAAGGAGTCAGACAGGGGTTTCAGGACCTATCACTTGCAGAACATCTCTTCCACATCTTCCTTCAATTCCGGTGAAAGGCCATGGGCTGGAAACGATAACTTATTTTTTCTCTCTCCCCACAGAGTTTACCAGACCTGAAGATGAATGCCAGGGCACAGTGTTTTTTTCTCTCTCTATTTTAGAATTCCCGCATCCGCAAGATTTGTTGCCTTTGGAGGGAAGTCGTTCCCCCGACGATTGACATTTCAGTCCCACAATCACCGAGCGGCAAATGTCCTTGTTCAAGGGAAAGACGGGGGGGCTGGAGGCACGTCTCAGCCATGACGGACGTGGAATCGGACAATCGGAGAAGGCCTCCCATTGGGAGTGACAAGAGCATTACCCACTCAGGCATAGGAGCTGGAGAGGCCAGGCTTTGGTTGCCAGGCAGCCGCAAGCAGGGTTGGGTTGCAGCGCCAGAGTGACGTGACAGTGGAGCCACTCAGCTTTGAGACAACGTCGCGTCGCCGTCCGATTGGTCTCTGCGGGAGCTGTTGACCAATAGCTTCGGTGGGGAGGCGGGAGCAGTGCCATTAAAGTTCGGCTGAGCAGCCCAGGCTTCTCGGCGAATGTTTCAAGATGGCGGCTGCGGCAAGGGCCTTCGTACTTGCGGGCGTCTGGTCGATGCAGTTCCTGTGCCTATCGGCTTTCCTCAACATCGAAGAGCTCAACGAGATGAAATACGGAATCGAGATCCTCTCGGATCCTATCATTAAAGGACAGGCGAGTTGACGAGTGCTGCCAGAACGGGGGTTGGCGCTGCTACCCTCCAGTGCCGCTGGCCGGCGTGCCAACGGAGGCTTCTCATTGACAACTACCCTTTAGCCTGATTCCAATGTATTGACTTCACTTTCAGCTAGTTGAGTAAACGCTGGGTGACCTTTCGTTCTTTATTTGTCATGACTGCATATGAGTGACGGTGTTGTGGTTGACCTGACGTATGTTAAAAGGTGGAGGGAAAAGAATCTGCTCTTTGTCTTATGATGAATTCGTTTATTGTTTACATAATGTACTTTGGGCCATAGGTCGACCTTGACTTGTTCTTAATGATTTCAATGTTAACCGATTAAACGTTGCGTGATCCAAAGATGTGCGGGTCAGGTGAATTGGCCATGCTAAATTGCCCGTAGTGTTAGGTAAGGGGTAAATGTAGGGGTATGGGTGGGTTGCGCTTCGGCGGGTCGGTGTGGACTTGTTGGGCCGAAGGGCCTGTTTCCACACTGTAAGTAATCTAATCTTCAAAATAGTTTTCTAATGTAGGTATCAGAGCTTTGGAGCATAGAAGGAAGCTGCCTTGCCTTGTCCGTCTGTGTTGGTTAAAACAGCTGTCTTGCTGAATCCCAATTTCCAGTTCTTGGCCTTTAGCTCTGGAGCTTACAATGCATGTTCGCATGTCTTTTTTCAAATCGCAAAGCCTTTGTTTCTACCCCCTTTTCAGGCAGTGGGTTCCTTCACTATCTGGGTGAAAAAAATGTTTGACTCACTTCTGGTCTTCCTGGTTAGTGAAACCTCTACCAACAAAAGTGCATCATTCCTATCCACACTCCGTCCATTTTTAATTCCCTTTGTACCCAGTGCTGGATGAGGTTGACGAAGCAGTATTTGCCTGTTTACGTTGGTTAAATTGCTTTGGAACAGGTCATCAGCCTGTCATTAAGCATGGCTAACCAGGAGACACTCCTGTTCTTACTGCCAACAGTAGACATGATGGAAGGATTTGCAGGTTGATAATCAACTTGTTTTGGCACATGGCTTCCTTGGCCATCAAGTTCTGGAATGAGACTCGAACACTGCTCAAAGGGCAGGAGCTGTACCTTCTATGTTACAAGACCTCCATTTTCACTCCCTGGCCCCTTCATGATTTTCTGTCCCTCAATCAAATATTCTCATGGCTGCTTCTGTTTCAAAAGTTTGTTTTGTATAATAAAAATTCTCCATTGCTGATGCCATCCTTAGTAAATCTTCTCCATGCCCCCTCTAATGCAGCCTCTCTTCTTATCCCCTAGGCCACTGTTGATAAACATATGGCTTCTTAACCACTGTGTTTAACCTGTTAGGGACCTTGAAGGTCCTATCTATTCCTCTCTCTTTTCAGAATCCTATTAGTTTTCTTGTATGTTTCCTCAATTATTTGTCTACCCCAAAGGTATTACGTCACACGTTACTGGATTGACTTCCTTTTGCTGTTTTTCTGCTACCTGACCAGTGCATTAGTATCTTTTTATAGTCTCCAGCTTTCTTCCTTGAGGATCTCTCGACTAAATTCTTAGCGCCTGTGGATTTCTTAATTATGCCCTTACATTTAAGTTGGCATCATTGATATATACTACTCTTTGCATGGTACCTGGGACTGTGCTCTGCGGATCCCTACTGAAAGCAGTTGTATGTTTGCAAATACCAGCTGACTGTTTTCCTATACTCCTTGCATTGAGCCAATTTTGGTTCTTTCCCTTCGATCCCGTGGGCTGCAATTTTTTGACCAGTCTATCAATGTGGGGTATTGTCAAAAGCCTTGTCGAAACCTAGGTAGACTTAAAGGTGCTCATCTCTGTGATCGTCATTATAGAGTCCTATAGCACAGAGACCGGGCCTTCGGCATGGATTAGTTTGGGCCTACCCCATTTCCCTGCACTTGGCCCATATCCTTCTAAACCTTTCCTATCTATGTATTTATCCAAATGCATTTTGAATGTTGTTAATGTGTACGCCTCAACCACTTATACTGGCTGCTTATTCCATATACGTACCACCCTCTGTTTTTTAAAAAAAAAATGTTGCACCTCTGGTTCCTTTTTATTCTTTCTCCTCTAACCTTAAACTGATACCCTCTAGTCCTCGATTCCCCAACCCTGGGAAGAAGGCTGAGTGCATTTACCCTATCCATGAATACACAAGCTTTAGTTGTGTTAGTCATTCACCATCTAACATTTTTTTAAAAAAAAATCCATGCCAACTGTCCTTGACTAATCTGTATCTGATTTTCTCATCAGGTTAAGTTGACTGGTGAGTACTTCATCTGGTTAACTGTTGCTCACTTTTAAAGTAACTATCCAATGTCCAGAGAGGATGGGAAAATGATGGTCAGGGTCTTCACTGTTTCTTTCCTTAACAGGTTGAGATATATTTTATCCAGGTCTGGCAATGTAATTACTTTCAAGGATGTTAAATAGCTCAATGTTTCCTGTCTGTTTATCCCAGCTGGAGAAAGTGAGGTCTGCAGATGCTGGAGTATCAGAGCTGAAAATGTGGTGCTGGAAAGGCACAGCAGGTCAGGCAGCATCCAAGGAGCAGGAGAATCGACGTTTCAGGCATAAGCCCTGATGAGGGCTTATGCCCGAAATGTCAAATTTCCTGTTCCTTGGTTGCTGCCTGACCTGCTGCGCTTTTCCAGCACCACATTTTCAGCTCTGTTTATCCCAGCTGACAGTTCTCATCTTGCCTTGTTAACTACAAAAATGGCATTGTCCCTCTTTTGTGAAGACTGACACAAAGTAATCATTACAAAGCATGCCCATGTATATCTTCCTCCACTGTGCATAAGTTATCTTTTTTAATTGGCTTAACTTTTTCCTGAGCTATCGTTTTAACCTTTATGCATTTATACATCTTTGAGCTTTAGTGTCCAAATTAATGCCCCCTCTTTGCTTTCCTAATTTCCATTTGAATTTCACCTCGGCACTTCTCATACTCCAGGCTTTCTGCAGTGTCGGGTTTAATTTTTAAAACAAATATTTGCAGGATGTGAGCATTGCTGACAAGGCCAGCACTTATTGCCAAACTGTAATTGCCCTTGAAGCAGTGGTGAGGCCCAGGTACACCCACAGTACTGTTAGGGAGGGAGGCTTAGGATGTTGCAACAGTGAAATTGCGCCATATAGTTGCTAAATCTGGATGGTGTAGGTTGGAGGGGAACTTGCAGATAGTGGTGTTCCCATGTATCTGCTGCCTTTGTCCTTCTATAGGTAGCCATGGTCATGGGGCTGGAAGGTGCTGATGATGACTAGGCCTAGAATATTATCCTGATGAGCTTTTGAGCCAGGTGGCTGGGGTTCAAGTCCTACCTGTTCCAGAAGTGTGTAAAGATGTCTCTCAGCAGATTTGATAACATACCTGTCCTGAAGAACTGGGGTCTTGTGTCAGGAGACCCAGGTTCAAATCCTACTTCAGAAGTGTGTAATAATGTCGTTGAACAGACTTACTAGAACATATAATCCCCTGAAGATTTCCTGCAGCAATGTCCCAGTGCTAAGGTAATTTGCTTCAACAACCACAACCTTTGTGCTCCATATGACTCAGGCTTGTTCAGAGTTCTTTGGTGGATTCTCATCAACTTCAATTTGCTAAGAAGACTTGATGAAATGATGTTTAGACTGACTGCCCCCAACTCAAGGCTCTAATGAAGTGAGGAAAGCTGGCAGATACTAAACTGAGCATCTGTCAGCCGGTTGTATTAAGTGTCTATAGATAACTCTGTGGTGATTCTTTCATTTCAATACTGATGATGGTGAATTGGTTAGGCGGTAATTAATAGCACTGAGTTTGTGCTGTCTTTTGTGGACACAATGTACCTGGGCCACTTTCCAAATTGCCAGGTAGGTGCCAGTATTGTTTCTGTTCTGGAGCAGCTTTGCCAGGAGTGCAGCTTGTTCTCGAACAAGTCTTCAGGACCACTGCCAGCATATTGGCAGGGGCCCATAGCATTTGCAATATTCAGTACCTTCAGTTGTTTCTTGATATTGTGTGGAGAGAATCTCATTGGCTAGGTACGAGCATCTGGGATGAGGCTGTGGAAATCCACTCACATTTCTGGATGCAGTTTGTTGCAAATGCTTCAGCCTAACCTTTTGCACTGATGTGTTGGCTTCCCCCACTATTGAGGATGGGGATATTTGTGGAGCTGCCTCCTTTAGTTGTTTAACTGTCCATCACCATCATGACTGCACAACTTTGATCTGATCTGTTGGTTGTGAAATCTATTAGCCCCATCTATTGCATGCTGCTCCCGCTGTTTTGCATACAAATCATCCTGTGTTGTAGCTTTCACCTTGGGCCTTGTTTTTAGCTCTGCCTATTGCTGCTTCTGGTAATACACTCTGACGCTGTCTTTGAATTGGTGCTGGTCCCCTGGTTTGTTTCTCGGTTCATTCGAAAAGAGGAACGACTGACTGCACAGTCAATACACAGGGCTGCCAGTCTAAATTGTGTGCTCCAATCTTGAGGCGGCTAAGATTTATGCCTATTTTGCCACGCTTTACACCTTTTAATATGTTAAGTGTTTTTGACAATGTTTTACACTTGCTTAGATCAAAACAAAAAGACAATTTAGTGTGGATGGAGGTTATTTCAGATGATGGGTAATTTGTGCAGTGCTGACATACAGCAACAAAGGTTCCAATTGAAACCAAATTTGACAAAGGAAATAGGTTTACACTTGTGTATTCCTGTAAGTTCACTCCAGTGAGCACACCGTCAATGCATTAAAAGGTAATTGAAATCCATTCTCTTGCTCAACAGACCTTGGTGTAGGCAGGTGATGAGAAATGTTAATTAGATTCTGGAATAGGTCTTGGCAGACAGAAGGAAATAGATTCAACAGCTTTTTGGTATCTGTTCTATCCTATAGAACTGAGGGTTTAATGTCTGACATTGCTACTTCAGTTCAAACCTCATTCATTCAGCAGAAATTATGTTGGGAGCATATTAAATCCATTTATAACAATCCTCGAATTGAACTGAAATGTGTCAAAGCAACACTCTGCTGCCTGTTTGCCTTTAGTGTACTAATTACAGTGTACCTCAGTGTAATTTGGGCAAAGTGAGATGGTAGCTATTAGAAAAGTGGCATTTTGCCTGAATTGGAAAAAGGCTGTAATTTGCACAGATACAATCAAATGTGCCTGTGACTGTCTCTGCATAAGGCCTGACAATTTAGGAGCAGAAGTTAGACATTTGGTCCAATGAAACAATGGTGAGCAGATTCTTACCCCCACCCCCCTGCGAGGGATGCATTCCAGGATCAACCACAGATAGGAGCAATCCCATCCATTTAAATGGGAAGAGTACCTTCCCAGCAGCCTCCTGCTCCCTGGTTCTGGAACATTCCCTTTTATATGTATGGGCCATGGGAAACCGCAGAAAATGATTCTGCGGATTGAGGGGGGGGGGGGTTGCCCTGTAATTGGTAACTCCACTTTCCTGCCTTTTCCCTATAACTCTCAATTCCCTTATTGATTTAAAAATCTGTTTATCTCTGCCTTAAATATATGAAGTGACCCAATTTCAACAGACCTCTGTGATAACAAATTCCACAGATTCACTGAAGAAATTTGCTTCTCATTTATCTTAAATGAGTGATTCCATACTCTGTGATTATGCCCATTAGTCTTAGACTATCCCACAAGGGGAAATAACATCTCAGTATCTACCATGTCAAATCTTTGAAGACGCTTGTGTGGTTCAGTAAGGTCATCTTTCATTCTCCTAAACGCAGTTAAAGGCCACAACACCAGGTTATAGTCCAACAGGTTTATTTGGAAGCACTAGCTTTCGAAGCACTACCTCTTCATCAGGTGACCTGAAAAAAGATTCCTGTAGCAAAATCAGAAATTGCTGGAGAAATTCAGCTGGTCTGGCAGAATCTGTAGAGCAAGCAGAATAAATGTTTCTGGTCCAATGACCCTTCAGAATGCTCTGAGCATCCATCACTGGACCTGAAATGTTAACCTCCTCTCTCGAGATGCTGTCAGACTGGAGTTTCTCCAGCAATTTCTTTGATTACAGATTTCCAGCATCTGCAGTTCTTTTATTTTAGATTTTTATTTCCATTTGCCCCAGGAGTTAGCACTCCTTCTGGTAGGAGAAAATGGCTCATGAGACTCATCATCTAATCAATGGCGTGGCGTTGTTGGACCTGTTGTTGTTGTCTTGGCTTTTTATATTTTGTTTCCAATTTGTAGGTTGTGGGTGACGCGAGCAACTCTACGTCTTTTGGGTCAGGCAGCACCAGGGGAGCAGGAAAATCGGCAGGATTCCTGATGAAGGGCTTATGGCTGAAACGTTGATTCTCTTTCTCCTCCGATGCTGCCTGACCTGCTGTGCTTTTCCAGCACCACCTTCTACTCTACATATATTGCCCTGAGAAAATTGGACATCTTGTATAGCCGATGTTTTATTTTGCAACTGCCTCATACTGGCTCAGTTGAATAGAAATGTCCTCCCCACAATAGGTGACTGCTCATTGGACTCTCTCAACTAACTTGTTTTACCTGACTTCCAGCCTACATTTCCTAGCATTGCTATTTCTGTGAATCTAATCTCTTGATCGCTCCATTTAACTTAGTCAAACTGGAATGTATGTAGGATTAAGATGGCCCAAAATGTTTTACAACCAATGACCTACTGCAATATTTCTGCAGTTGTAATGGAGGCAGACGTACACAGCAGTGTTCCACAAACCACCGACGGTGGGTTTTACAAACCCACCGACTCCCACCCTACCTCCTGCAAAAATGCCATCCCGTATTCCCAATTCCTCCGCCTCTGCCGTATCTGCTCCCAGGAGGACCAGTTCCACCATAGAACACACCGATGGCCTCCTTCGTTAGAGACTGCAATTTCCCTTCCCACGTGGTTAAAGATGCCCTCCAACGCATCTTGTCCACATCCTGCCCCTCTGCCCTCAAACCCCACCCCTCCAACTGTAACAAGGACAGAACGCCCCTGGTTGCTCACCTTCTGTCCTGCCAACCTTCGCACCAACCAAATCATCTGCCGACGTTTCCGCCACCTCCAAACACTCCCCGCCACCAGGGATATATTTCCCTCCCCACCCCTTTCTGCCTTCCGCAAAGACCGTTCCCTCCGTGACTACCTGTTTAGGTCCTCGCCTCTCCTCTTCTCTCCCCCCCCCTTCCTCCAAAACAACCCACCCTCCCTTCTGGCACCATCCCCTGCCCCTGCAGGAATTGCAAAACCTGCAGGTGCCTCTTAGAGCGCTTTAGGGAACATCTCCGGGACACCCGCACCAATCAGCCACACCGCCCCATGGCCCAACATTTCAACTCCCCCTCCCACTCTGCCAAGGACATGGAGGTCCTGGGCCTCCTCCACCGCTGCTCCCTCACCACCAGACGCCTGGAGGAAGAACGCCTCATCTTCTGCCTCAGGACACTTCAACCCCAGGGCATCAATGTGAATTTCACCAGTTTCCTCATTTTCCCCTCCCCTTCCCGCCCCCTCCCCCAGTTCCAACCTTCCAGCTCAGCACTGTCCCCATGACCTGTCCTACCTGCCTATCTTCCTTTCCCACCTATCCACTCCACCCTCCCCTCTGACCTATCACTTTCATCCCCACCCCCTTCCACCCATTGTATTCTGCTACCTTCACCCCACCCCTCATTTATCCCTCTACTCTGCAGGCACTCTGCCTCTATTCCTGATGAAGGGCTTTTGTCCGAAATGTTGATTTTCCTGCTCCTCAGATGCTGCCTGACCTGCTGTGCTTTTCCAGCACCACTCAAATTTAGACTCTGGTTTCCAGCATCTGCAGTCCTTTTTTTTTAACCTGTTCCACAGACCACTCGGGCAAGTAACCGGATCATTTCTTTCCCAATTCATGGACTAATATTGGCCAGTAGAACTTCCCTACTCGTGTAAATAATACCATTGGATCTCTTGGACCCATTGAAAAGGATAAACAGGATCATGTCTGAAGATTGCAGCTTGTTTTTTAATAAAATACACTGTTTCTTCTATAGAGGCGTTCGAATGATTATTGGTGTTTTTCTGCATAACCCACACAAACCCCAGTATGAGTCCTAGTCAAAATCTGGCAATGTGACTGTTGGACTCTGAGCTTGCTCCATTCTAGGTTTTCATCTGTCATCTTTCAGTGCCTGTATTTTCAGCTGTTGTCTGTTGGTCAGTTCTGTTGCATTGCTTTTCAAAAGGGAAAATTTGAGTCTGGATCCTAAGGTCTCAATGCTAAGCTGCAATACTGATAATCCTGTGCTGGGAAGATTTGAGGGGATTTAGTTAATCCTCAAGTGTCAAAGGGGAATGGTTAGATTGTTTAATCCAACTTAGCAGCAGTTGAGTAGGCTAATCCACTCTGTCTGCTTTTCTTTTTCCTTGATCTTTTCCTTTTTTTTGGTTTCTTTCTACTTGCCTTCTGGAGAACGCTCTGTCACGGAGACAGTGACCATCGCAGCTTTGCCAGGTCCAGAGTGGAGAGGTTGGCACTCTCCGGAAGAAACATCAAAGAAGCGCTTCGCAGGAGGCTCCACAGCACTGATGATGTCTCCTAGCCAGGGGACGAAACGTTTGCAACTAAAACTTCCAGCTCGGCGAACAGAACCACTACAACAAGCACCTGAGCTACAAATCTTCGCACAAACTTTGAAGAGGTTGGCAGTTGGCAGCTTGTTGCGACCTGGAGCATGGCAGCAGCTGGGGACCTGGGTCAGGACTTTGACAGTTGGAGATTGAGCTCAATGTGGCAGTGAGGGGGGTTCCCTGGCATCTGTGGCAATGGTGGGGAGAGTAGGCAGACTGAGGTCTCCTGGAGAGTGGGCCAAAATGGAGGAGATCAAGCCCTTGGAGGGAGTGTGAACCCTGTATGGCTAAACTCTTAAAGAAGGAATTTTTAGCTTAGTCCTAAGAAGGACTGTAATATTTAACTCTGTTTCTCTATTTCCATGCTTTGTGTTTGTACTATTGTACTGAGGTACCTTTGTATCTATGATGATGCCAGGAATGGCAACATTGTACACTTTTCACTGTGTACTTTTGTGCTAGAGAATATGTGACAAAGTAATCTAATTCTAAATTTGGGTTCCATCTTCTTGGTTATTGTGTGAATGTTCCTTGCCACTTGTCAGCCCAGGTCTTGTTGCATTCGAACGTGGTGTGCTTCAGTACCTGAGGAGTGGTGAATAGTGCTGAATATTGTGCGATCTTTGGTGAAAATCCCCATTTCTGAACTTATGGTGGAGGGACAGTCATTGATAAAACTGAAGATGGTTGAGCCAAGGACACTACCCTGAGGAGCTTGTGCAGAAATACCCTGCAATTGATATGACTGACCTCTCAACAGCTGCAAGCATCTTCCGATGTGCGAGGTATGACCCCAACCAACAGAGGAGCCCTCCAATTCCGACTGACTCCAGCTTTGAGAGAGCCCCTTGGTGCCACAATTGGTCTGCTGCGACCTTGATATTATGTGGAGTTACTCTCCTCTTGTCAGCTCTATGGTCCATGTTTGGATCAAGGTTGTAGTGAAGTCAGGGGCTGAGTGGCCCTGGCAGAATCCAAACGGAGTGTCAGTGAGCAGGTTACTGTGACACAAGCACCATTGGTGACCCCTCCCATCACTTGACTGATCATTTGAGAGTTGACTGATCAGATGGTAATTGGTCTTGCCTCTGCTTTCTGCCCATGTGCACAGTGCCAAGTGTTCACTCAGTAACTTTCTACTGCAGTATGTGAGAGAGACTGAATTGGTCATGCTGTGAATTGAGTGCGCATACCTCACTGCTGTCTGCTGGTACTTGGTGGTAGTTGATTGGGATAACGGTAAGAGGATTGTAGCAACTACATTCTTCGGGGAGCGCAAATTGTCAAAACAGTCAGGTGAAAAACTGAAAATCTATAATTTCTCAAAGGACTCACTGTTCAGAACAAATTTGAGCTCCTGTCCTGAAATGAGTGAAACCAAAAACCTTGCAAGTTAGACCCCAAAATAAACTTGGTTTCAAATTTCAGTTTCTTGGATCAGCATGGCTGACTCTGTTCTTGGCTCGACCATCTCCTCCCTGCTTGAGTGGCAGCAGTACTACAATGAGCCACCTTCCTCTTTTAAAAGCCAAAATTAAACCCCTCACACTAATTTATGCAAATTGAAGAAACCATAATTAAAATAGCTTAGCAGCTGTTCAATTCTAGTACTGTTGACTGACTGTCCTTGACTTCCAGAAACTTCTGTGTGTGCAGAATAGTGTGTGACAGGATCATTTGCAAGGTAGAAATGTCTTATAGTATCAAATGTTGGTGAGGGAGTGCAAAATTCAGCGGGTTAACCAATGCACAGACATCTTTAGGTTGCACTGAATTGTTGATTTTTTGCAGTGACAAAAATGTCTGTTTTCTTGGACTGAATGCAAGGGTTATTTGCAACATGTGGAATTGAGATTGAACAGGCTAGGACTTATACCGCTCAAAAAAGAAAGGTGACCTGGTAGGAGTGGTTTGATGGATTAGACATGACGAGATACTTTATCTTGTGGTGACCAGGTGAAGGGCCATAAGTATAAACCAGCCATGAATAAATGAAATGGGAATTTAGAAGAAAGTTTCTTTTAAGTTGGAAGTTGTTGGAATGTGGACCTTGTCCCCATAGGGAGTCAGACAAAAAGTGTAGATGCAATTTACAGGAAGCTAGATACAGAAAGAAACCGGCTTCCTGATATGTTCCACCACCTGGTTTATCTACCTTACTGTAATTTTGTCAGTACATATCCTAGTTCCCTTTCCTCTTGTGTACAGACCTAGTTTTCTTTTAGATGCATTGATATCATTGATATCATTCTAGTGGTCATGAGTTCTACAACCTTGTCATTGTTTGGTTAATTTTTCCCTATTTCTCCATTGAATTGATTGGCAAGGATCTAATTATGGTCCAATTTGGAATTCCATTTCCACTTCTGCTCTGTCCATCTCCCCCATCATTTTCAGGAGCTCTACAAGATCACCTCTAGGTATTTATTTGAAATGTCTGCAGCCCTGTATGGTTCAGTCTTTCCCAATAGTTTGTATTATCTCAATTCTGGTGTCATCCTTGCAAATATATTTTGGACGCACTTTTATGTTTTTGTCTTGTTTTTGAATACACAGCTTTCAAAAATAGTGTTACTCACCAAGTAGTATTTCCTTTGCAGTTGTGGGTTTGATTATCTTGACAGTTATCAGGCTTTTTGAAATGTGGATGTGATGCTAGTTAGGCTGCATTTCCGGTTTCTTCCTAGTCAGCCACCAATGCAGGCCTCTGGCCAGGCCACTGCAGCAGACATTGCCATGGATAGGTTGGAAAGGTGACTTCGGTCTGCAATATGGTTTGACTTCCAATGTGATAATTATCGAAAAGTTCCAAATACATCTTTGAGTTTTTCTCCGTATTCATGCTGTTATCAGGATTGTTATACAACTGGTAACTTTTCTAGGCAAGCAAGGTGATATCGACACGCAACATACTTTGTAATTATGCCATTTCTCAGATACCTGAATTAATGCTGAGTATCAAAAAGCTCAGCACGAGCGGGAAAGCCACTGGGTATTGGTTCAAAGTAGTGACTGTAGAGTCTGAAAAGGTCCGATCTAAAATTACACGGTGCAAGCCATTTGTTTAAATGAGTGGATGTTGTTATATAATAAAACCAAGCCGCGCCACATTGTGCTTCTCTATTTGATTTGAAGTGGTTTGTTCTGCTCTGCATTTAGCTAACCTATTGCTAAATCTGAAAGTAAACAGATGTGTTTAATTCTTGCAGTCAAATGTCAGGTTGTTCCTGATTTACCTGGAGCCCCACCAAGAACAGAATTAAAAGGGAACAGTATTGTTTATAGATTGCAAGATCCTATCTTGCCACAACAGTAATGGCATGTGTAGTGTAACTTAAATCATTTTGATATTTTCATTTTAATAATTTGCTTCCCTGCTAACTGATTAGTTTTTGTATGCTTATTTAATTACAAAATGCCACCACGTTCATGCATGTTTTTGTGTCTGCAGTATGCTAAGCTGCATGCCATGTAGTTTTGGCAAACATCCAACCAAAGGCCTCTGAGTTGCCAAGTTGTGTTTTCCAGTTCCAGTGATGGGGTGCTGTGAAGAGTTAGTAATTGTGCTCTGTGTGCCTGGGTGGGATGGGAGCAGGGGGAAAATGGAGAGCTGTTGCTGTCCTTTCTAACTGCCTAAATTCCTCTTTCAAAACCGTTTCTGTCACCTCCTTGGGAGATAGGCGGTGAAAGGACCTCACTATTAAATTGCTGTTTTTCCTACTCGGCTGTTTTCATCAAAAATGACATGTCTGGAACAGTGAATTTTGACACTGGGTTATAGTCCAACAGGTTTATTTGGAAGCACTAGCTTTCGGAGCGCTGCTCCTTCATCAGGTGGTTGTGGAGAAGAAGATTGTAAGACACAGAATTTATGGCAGAAGTTGACAGTTGTGATGTAACTGAAATTGTATATTGAAAAAGACCTGGATTGTTTGTCATTTTAAAAGATGAGAGACTTAAACAATCCAGGTCTTTTTCAATATACAATTTCAGTTACATCACAACTGTCAACTTCTGCCATAAATTCTGTGTCTTACAATCTTCTTCTCCACAACCACCTGATGAAGGAGCAGCGCTCCGAAAGCTAGTGCTTCCAAATAAACCTGTTAGACTATAACCTGGTGTGATTTTTAAACTTTGCATTGTGGGTTAGCTGGGGTGTCCATTCTGAGAGGTGCCATTTAAAAGCCTCATCCTGCAGTTCGTCTTGTTGAATAAAGAAGTTTCTTCCATTTTTGCTCTGATAAAGGAATATGTGGAACTCCTCCGAATAGAAACTACAGGTTAATCTTTGCTTTCTGTGCTAAGTGGAGGGGCAGTCTGTACTCTTCTCTGACCAGACACACTCTGGTTGCACCAGTTATACCATGCATTGGAGGACTAGCGCACTGTGCCTGTATCTGAAAAGAAAGATCCACTGAAGTGAAAAGCCAGAGCTCCTCACGCAGCACGTTTTGATGTTTGCCATGTTCCGGTTTATGAAACCAGCTTGCAGCCTTACCTTGAAACAAGAGTTGGCGTGGTGAACCTTTGCTGCAAAATGGCTCAAGCACAGCGCTGTCTAGAACCAGTACGGGGTGAGGTACCTGGAGGACAACCAGAACTAATGGAACCGAATTTCCAAGATTTGGTACTTATGGAAGAGTAAAAAATGAGGTCTGCAGATGCTGGAGATCACAGCTGCAAATGTGTTGCTGGTCAAAGCACAGCAGGTTAGGCAGCATCTCAGGAATAGAGAATTCGACGTTTCGAGCATAAGCCCTTCATCAGGAATAAGAGAGAGAGAGCCAAGCCGGCTGAGATAAAAGGTAGGGAGGAGGGACTAGGGGGAGGGGCGATGGAGGTGGGATAGGTGGAAGGAGGTCAAGGTGAGGGTGATAGGCCGGAGTGGGGTGGGGGCGGAGAGGTCAGGAAGAAGATTGCAGGTTAGGAGGGCGGTGCTGAGTTGAGGGAACCGACTGAGACAAGGTGGGGGGAGGGGAAATGAGGAAACTGGAGAAATCTGAATTCATACCTTGTGGTTGGAGGGTTCCCAGGCGGAAGATGAGGCGCTCCTCCTCCAGCCGTCGTGTAGTTGTGTTCTGCCGGTGGAGGAGTCCAAGGACCTGCATGTCCTCGGTGGAGTGGGAGGGGGAGTTAAAGTGTTGAGCCACGGGGTGATTGGGTTGGTTGGTTCGGGCGGCCCAGAGGTGTTCTCTGAAGCGTTCCGCAAGTAAGCGGCCTGTCTCACCAATATAGAGGAGGCCACATCGGGTGCAGCGGATGCAATAGATAGCGTTCCGCAAGTAAGTTCCGCCACAAGTTCACCTGTACCTCCACACACATCATCTATTGCATCCGCTGCACCCGATGTGGCCTCCTCTATATTGGTGAGACAGGCCGCTTACTTGCGGAACGCTTCAGAGAACACCTCTGGGCCGCCCGAACCAACCAACCCAATCACCCCGTGGCTCAACACTTTAACTCCCCCTCCCACTCCACCGAGGACATGCAGGTCCTTGGACTCCTCCACCGGCAGAACACAACTACACGACGGCTGGAGGAGGAGCGCCTCATCTTCCGCCTGGGAACCCTCCAACCACAAGGTATGAATTCAGATTTCTCCAGCTTCCTCATTTCCCCTCCCCCCACCTTGTCTCAGTCGGTTCCCTCAACTCAGCACCGCCCTCCTAACCTGCAATCCTCTTCCTGACCTCTCCGCCCCCACCCCACTCCGGCCTATCACCCTCACCTTGATCTCCTTCCACCTATCACATTCCCATCGCCCCTCCCCCAAGTCCCTCCTCCCTACCTTTTATCTTAGCCTGCTGGACACATTCCTCATTCCTGAAGAAGGGCTCATGCCCGAAATGTCGACCCTCCTGCTCCTTGGTTGCTGCCTGACCTGTGCTTTTCCAGCAACACATTTTCAGCTATGCATTTATAAAATTGTATAAATGATGCCAGGCATTCCTTAATAATTGAATTAATTCATAAAGTTATATAATGTTTTTGTTGTCCTGTTAGTTGAAATTAATCAGAATGGTTCAGCCCTTTCCTGCTTCATGGTGATCTCTCTAGATTTTTTAATGTATCTGAAGAGGTTGATTTTCTGATGCACCTATGGAGCAGTTGGGGCTTGAACCCAGGCCTTCTGGCGCACTCTGGCATTAACCGCTGCACCACGAGAGCCCCTTGGGCAATATTTTCCCATGCCAACAGCTGCCCTGAAGCTGTAATTTGTGTTAAACATGAGCTGGTTTTATGGCATGTAAAGTTTTGCCTTCACATTAAAATTAAACAGCATCTTGACCATTGATGGAACGGTTTGATCCATTGGTCTGGGGTCAAAAACATTGCTGCGATTACTATCTAATTTTGCCTTTTTCCCTCTCGTTATCCAGACTCAATCCGACGATGTTGTCGTAGTATCTTCCAAATACAAGCAGATGTATGAGTGCAGGCTACCGGCTCAAGCCCTGAAATTTCAGCAGGAAGCTGAAGATGAGACACAATCCTACTCTGGGCTAGGGATCTCTGAGCTACTGAAGCCGATGCATGCAGCACCTTGTCTTGTAAAGGTGAGGGTCTCGTTTTGGCAAAATGAAGTTAAATGTTTGTCGCTTTAAGTGAATATCTATTCTTTTAAATCTGTATCTATTTAGTCATTCTGTCGTCTTGCTGGTGTCCTTGCCCTCTTCCCAAGCAGTTGAATTGTAAGAGCAAAGTTGTGCAGCACTAATGTCATAATACATAGTATTTTTGATTGCTGTTTGAACAGCTGCCTTCTCTCCCACCGAACTCTTCCCCAATGTTCTTCGCCTGGGGGATTTGCCATTTTGCTGTGATATAATCCTGGCTCTGCAGACCCTGCGGTAGCTCTTCCTATTGGCTATTTTACCTGCAGGTTTGAAGCATTAAATTTAGCAAAGACCTAAGAGACCCCTACAACGTCCATGTATGCTTACATCTACAACAACGACCAGGATCAGAAATCCTTTCCCTTTTCTTGAATATTTTCTGGTCCTTTTTATTTTTGCTGGAGGATTTTCGTTTTGCCCTTTTTGGCTGATGATGGACGACTGAATAAGCCAGGGGTCAAACAAGAGATCCTTGATATCTGATGGTGAGGTTTACCAACTGCATTGTAGAGCCGTGAACCCTGCATGTAATTAGGGCTGTAACTCTTCCTTTGTGCCAGTGTACTGCAACCTGTTTCTGTTTTGTGTAACTTTCCAAGACCGTATTCAAATGTGCAGTATTGTAGAGAGGCACATAGTGGCAGAAGTTGAAACCAGGGCCTAATCTCTTTTCAGAAGATGGGTGTTTTACTTCACTAACACAATCATTGTGTTTCCATATTAGTCCTTTGATTTGAGAAGGTTGCTAAAAATGGTTTCTGGTAGTCTTGCATGTAGAACAACAATTGAAAATGGAGCCCAGCACATTGGCTTCTGCAAGCTGGCTGTGACTAGGTAATGAACTACACCATAAAATGTTAATTCCTACCCTGTCCTACAGTCTCCCAAATGTTGAAGTAGTAAGGAAAAGGAACAACTAACCTGAAACAAAAGTAATGCTTTATCGACCCGGAAAAATATGACACTGTCCCATTCTTTTCCAACGGTATTTTTGGTTTGGTTAAATTGCAGTTCACTGTCAAATCTGTTTCATTGTTGGAGCTTGCTTTTCTCTGTTTACTTATAGACCAAAGACTGGTGGACATATGAATTTTGTTATGGCCAACATATCAAGCAATATCACACAGAAGGTAAATAAAAAATGCTTTTGTTAATATAATGTTGGTTTTGGGTTGTTTGTAACTTCTCACTGGACTATGTTGGCTCTCAGCGTTTCACATTCCCCCTCCTGCATTTTCTGAAACTTTTTAGCACTAGAGGTGCTATATAAATTTGTAAAGCCATTTTATTGGACTTTAAATCAGCTCTCTATCTGTCTACCAGTCCCAAAATTTCGGGTGATGGGTTACTTTCGGGATTTTCAAGCTGACCACTATGATATTGACTCAGTCCCCTGGCATCACGGTAGCCTACACACTTACCAACGCACTTAAACAGCGGTTAACGAAGCTAAAGGATCCGTTAGATACTCCCAGCAAAACTAGCATTGTTTACAACATATCATACAAGGTGTTTTTTTAAAAAAAACGACATTGGACAAACAAGCAGGAAACGTGCCACCAGGATACATGAACACCAACAGACATGACCCACTCTCACTGCTTTCCATACATACAGACAAAGGTGGACACCAGTTTGACTGGGATAACACACCCCTCCTAGGACAGGCAAAACAAAGACACGCACAAGAATTCTTAGAGGCATGGCATTCTAACCAAAACTCCATCAATTTAGATCCCATCTACCTTCCCTTGGGGAGAAAAAAGAACTGGAAATGACATCACCCACCTTAAGAAACCAATACCTATAAATAGAGAGGTGGGACATACCACCAGCGCTTCACTGGGGACTCACTGATGATGTTACCTAGTCATGGTGACGAAACATCTGAAAACCTTCCAGCTCAGCGAGCGAGCTTACTTCTATACTTACCATCAACCTGAGCTACAAATCTTCTCAAAAACTGCCAAAACCTGTTGATCTTGTAAAACTGATCCAGTTCCATTCAAGTGCAAAGCTGGTGTTCCACTTCCCTCCAACTTTCTTAATTGGTGAGACTTACTGACAAACCTTGCTCCCTTGTACTGGAACAAGCAGCTATAGGAGTTTGTAGCATTCTGGTGCTGGTACTGGTCTTGGAGAAACAGCCACAAAGTCAAAACTTAACCAAAATCACAAAAGTCATATATTCAGAATATTTAACGTGTGCTGCCAATAGAAATGAGATTCAAAATATTTCTCTGTAGTTATGATATTCCTACTAATCTGGGTTGACTATAAACCAGTACAGAGCTCTCATTTTTGACTTTGGTAACCTGTGCAGAGAAATGGATATTTTACCTTCCCCATTGTCAGCCTTACTCCCCAACCCATGTCTGCAATTGAAATGGTAGGTATCAACCTATCCCTGTCCTCCAGATAAAAGTTGCCCTCATCCCTTGGAGATGTTTACGCTAGGAACGTCTATATTATAATGCAAGCAATAATTTTAATAAAAGTGTGATTTTTCAACTCTTTGTCTTCACTTTACTGTGTCAGTGCATATGCCTGATGCTGCTCGGCAGACTTGAACTCGAAGTAAATTTGTTTTATTTAAAGTGTCTGTGCTACATTAAGGCTCGTTGCCAAATCACTGCATCTGCAGTGTTGGTCGTGGCCTGTTTATGACGAGAGATTTCTGGCCTGAAAGCTTTCCTAAAGTTAGGGATAATGTTCGAACAGGCCAGCAATGTAAAAACTGTAATGCTGACCTCTTAACAGGTGAGTTGAGAGCTCAGGCAAGAACTTAATGGTGACTGAAGGCAAAGCACTGAATGCAAACGAGTAACATAGTAAGGAGCTGCCTCCAGAAGGTGGACTCTGCTGCAGGAGTCATTCTGGATTGACATGCAATGTTAAAGGGCTGCTGACATTGTCAGCTCGATAATGTAAATGCAGTGTTCGTGTCGCACTGCATGCAGTTCTCAACATTTTTCCTTTATTTTCAAGACAGAGTTTGCATTTTAGCTTTAATTTTTTTGTTGTGCTCAGATTCTGAAGTTAAAGGAGATGTGATGTATCTTGGGTTTTATGAATCTGAATTTGACTGGAACAATGAAACTGCCAAGGTAAGGATGAATTCCGATCATAGGTAGGCTAGTCTGGTGTCAATCTGCTGCAGGTCCCAAAAGATCAATGCTTTAAGTAAATGCTGTCCTTAGCCAATTTGCTTTGGCTGTTAATCATTCAACTGATGCAAGATTAACTCTGTGGTTTTATTTTCCCTTTTATTTTAAGTTGAATTTCTGAGGTTTGAACAAATCTCGACACTGAATGGTATGTGTCGGCTGGGGCTCAATGGTAGCCCCCTCACCTCAGTCAGAAAGTTGTGGGTTCCGGTTCCAGTCCCACTCTGGAGACTTGGCACTTCAGTGAAGTCCTGAGTGTTGCACCATGGGAGGTGATGTCTTTCAAATGTGACGTTTAAACAAAATCATACTTGCTCCCTTCTGTGGACATTAAAGATCCCATGATGTTAGTCGAAGAAGAGTAAGGAAGTTCTCTTTAGTGGCCTGACCAGTGTCCATCTCTATCCACCAACTTCACTAAAACTGATTATCTGGTTGTTTCTCATTGCTATTTATGGGACCTTGCTGTGCGCAAATTGGCAACTGCATTTCTTTACAATAACAACTGCACTTCAAAAGTACTTCATTGGCTATAGAACCTCCTGAGGCCACAAATGGCGCAATCAAATGCAAGTTTTTTTTTCCCACATATATAGTTCACCATTGCAGCATTGAATTGTGCGCAAATATCTATCTCTGATTTCCTTGCCTTAATAAATAGAAGCTATGCATTTTTGTTTTTGCTCTTTCTCGAGTACTGCAAGCCCATGGGACTGCAAGGTAAGATCATAGGGCAGTGCAATTGCAGCATTTTAATGCCTGGACAGGTTTTACCTAATTTCTGTTTCATGTGGATATGGAAAATGAATGCTTAACAGAAATTTTGTAATTTTTTTAAAAAGACAAAATTCCCTCCGTCAAATGCTGAGCTAAAATAAAGTGAAATCTTGCAGACGCTGGGATATATGAAATTAAAGTAGAAATGCTGGAAGTGCTCAGCTGATCAGCTTGCATCTGTGGAGAGAATAGCAATTCAGTGTTTCTGGTTAGTGACTTTTTTAGGACATTATTGATGAGTGTTCTTCAACCTGAAACATTTAACTCTGTTTCACTCTGCACAGATTCTGCTTGACCTGTTGAGTATTTCCAGCATTTTCTGTTCAAATATTAAGCTAATCTTCCAGAGTTACCTTCTTTCGGTCAACAGCTAATCGATACTTTCTCGTTCAGGCATTGTCATTAGCTAACTTTTGAAATGCAGTTTTTTTTTAAAAAGTGCATGATATTTGATGTCAAAGGTGTAAAAGCTTTCAGAATATATATCTGATACCTCTTAATATTTTACTTCCTGCCTTCAGCCTGCAAATTTCAAAAATGTTGCATTAATTTGAAGTGACTCAACCTCCTGTGTCATTTGTAGGTATAACTGTGTTATTGTGTCAAACATTGTTTTATTGCTTGGGTAAGTGACCTTGTTTGGCTCACGAATTAAACTAACAAGGCATTTGAGCCATACTGATGGAAAGTGCTAGGTTTGGTCTTCGATCTTAATTGACTTGCCTGATGTCAGTCAGAAGACGTGGCCTTTGAGTTGGAAAGAGTAAATTGACCCGGGTTCCAATCGCTACGTATCCCAGCTGCCAGAAGCATGGATGTTGGCAGATGTTTCCTCCTGCTGCTCTGGTTGAATAACCTGTTTGAAATTTGTGAATCCGCATGTGAGAAATGATCACTTGATCAGGTCATGGAAGGTTGCTGGTGTCCGTTGAATTTTACATCCTAAAGGGGCAGAGAACGGCCAATTCTATCCAATGCGGTTTGCTTCCAATCTCACTATGATGTGTTTTTTTTAAATCATCCATGGACCATTTGCAGTTTAGGAGTTGAATGCATTTTTTTTGTTTGTAGTTATGAAACCTCAAGTTTATATACTTTTTAAGAATTCCCTTTATTTGCAGGCTTCAAAGCAGCATAAGTTGAAAAGATACCATAGTCAGACTTATGTAAATGGATCCAAATGTGACCTTAATGAAAAGCCAAGGGAGGCTGAAGTAAGGGTAAGTTTACAGGCTCTTCATCCTAGAAACTAACTGAAGCTGTACACTTCAATCCAGGCATCCCATTGATTGAAGCGTTGAAACGCAGAAATTGCCATAATTTTAGTAAAGGCTTCCTTTCCAGTATTGATTGAAAAGTCAGCACTGCAGCATTCTGCTTTGCCAGTTAAGATGGAGGGGGGGAAATGGAGCATTCATCCTAATGTATGGGTTCGCAATATGTTGCTGAGAAAAAGGAAATTAACCTGTGGGGTACTTGATGAAACACCGTAGACAGGTATAGAGCATGGTTTCAATGGTTTGTCTCAGCAGCATGTCTTGACTGTGACTTTAGCTGGTCTCCATTGTATCAGTGTGGCATTGATTAAGGAAATACATTAACCTAGTGGTTACTGTATTGAAGAGAGGACCCAGAAGTGAGGTTTAAATCCCATCAATTTGTGGCTTGGTGCCAAGAGCATAGTTATGGGATTGAATTTTTTTTTAATTTAAAAAATTCAACTGTTTCACTAATATCCCTCCAAGAACCCTTATCCAGTTCTGCCCACATGTGACTCCAGCCACACACTTTTTTGGTTTTGTGCTGTTCTTGAGAGATGTATAAGTGGGGAATAAATACTGCTTTGATCCTGTCATCTACACCCCAGTAAATTAACTTGCTACAACACCAGCTGATGTGAAACATGCTTGAGTAATCACTGCAGTAAACTGCTTGAACGTGTCTGTTTTCCAGACTGTTGGAGCTGTCCGTTAAGACTTCCATTCCAGCAGTGGAGCTGGATTTCCGCCAAAACCTTCCAAGTTGCAAAGCTGCTTTTGTCCTTTTTTTTTGTCACAACTTTTCAGTATGAAAGATAATCTAGGCTTCTACATAAAACTCACTGTGCAGCAAGTCCCCTGCGTCTTGCTGTTTGCAAATGTTTTTGCTTGTATTTCCTCTCTTGTAGATCGAGACCTGTCGGGAATAGAGACGGAACACAAACATGTGCAAACAGCCTGACATTTGCTCCTGCAAACTAAGCGTGCCACAATCTGTTTCAAGTAGTGTATATGACATTGTGGATGAATAGCAGGCTACTGCTTTGCAGGACTAAATCTCTGATCATGATTAGTTTAAGATGATCTGAAATAGCTGGGAGTCTGATACTAGAGTAATATAGATGTAATTGCAGCATAGTAAGTGTAGATTCACTGACTGGCCTCTTTTTCTTGTTTCCCTTGGGCAGTGCTAGTTCCTTTATGTAGTGCTGTACCTAAATGTTCCATGTGGTGTCACTAATTGCATGTGTGACTGTAGCACTCTGCAAAGCTGCAGTTGTATAATTTCAGTGGGAAAAAGAAGTAGCCCTTTTAAGGAGGTACTACATTGTTTTTAAGAGTAACACTTTAATGGTTCAATTTTTCGGCCAACTAGGGAAGACTTGACATGCATATGCCACCATCTGTTTAATCTCCACATGCTCTATAGTACTGAAGCTTGCTTAAAGAAAGGAACTAGAGTTTAATGGAACATAGAAAAGTACAGGACAGGACAGGCTCTTCAGAATGTTGTGCCAAGGATGACTCCTAATCTGAAATAAAATCACCTAACCTCTGCCCCCCTCAATTCACTGCTATCCATGTGCATGTCCAGCAGTCGCTTAAATGTCCCTAATGACCACCGCTGGCAACGCATTCCATGCATTCACAACTCTCTGCATAAAGAACCTGCCTCTGACATCTCCTTTATACCTTCCTCCTAATATCTTAAAACTATGACCCCTCTGGCTATCCATGCCCCTCATTACCTTGTATACCTCGATCAGGTCACCTTTTTTCCCTCCTCTCCAGAGAGAAAAGTCTGAGATTAGTCAACCCCTCTTCATTATATCTTGTGATTTTGTTTTAATATATCGAAGCATCCATGTATCACCTCTTGGGAAGTAGAATCCTATAGGTAAATTGGGGCGCTATGAGAAGGAAGCCATGATATTGTTTGGCGACAGTTTCCATAAATAGCTTCTCAATGGAAATCCATGTTTGGTCCCTTTTTTAATGACCTCTTAGTCTGCATTTTTGTTAAAACTCAGTTTCTCTTTCTTGACTACATTTCCTTCTGAAATAATGCCCAACATATACTGTACCCCTTTCAAAAAGCACCTGGTTTGCACTTCTGCCGCTTCAGCCTACAATATCCACACTGGCTTCCTGCATTCTTTCACTTCTCTACCCTGAGAAACCATTTTGAACAGCGTGTAAAGCGCTGGTGAAGATACTCCCTGTTGGTAGTCCTGAGCAACAGCAATGAATTGTCATGATTTTTGATAACAGGAACAACTCCATTAAGAAACCTACCCAGGAGAGCTGGGAAATGTCGTTGAGTCCCCCCGAGAAAAGGATCCTGATGTCTTCCAAATTGGCAGCCACCCAATCTTAGCCTCCGAATACAGTATGTGGAATTCCTCCTTGACATGCCTGGATTTTGGGGAGACCTTGAAATGAATTGCTTCAAAGGCAGGGACGTTATTGATCATGTTGATGGGTAAATGACTTGGGCCATTCCTATGCTAACAAAATGTTCTATTTCCTTTTTACTACTTGTATTCTTAATAGTTTATGTGTGAAGAAGGATCCGGGGATTACATAGCTCGAGTGGATGAGCCTCAGTCGTGTAATTACGTGCTAACAGTACACACCACTCGGATTTGCCATCACCCTTACTTGCGCCCTGCTGTTGTTTCCAAGCCTCAACCAATTAGATGCCAACCTGCCCTCAGCCCAGAACAGTACGTAGAGTATGTCAAGGCCCAAGTGAGTAAGTACTACAATTTTAATACCTCCAATCAGCAAGGGTGAGCTAATGATTTGTGCATGATTAGACCTGTACTGACACCAGTATTTTATGCATGATTGTATTTCCTTATGAAGGTATAACTGTAATGGCCTTGTGTCTAACGAAGCTTAGTATTCTGATAATCCGTGACTTTTATCTGTCCTACCCTAATGCTTCATGTCCCTAACTTTGGAACCAAGCAGGAAACAAGGGTTGGACTTTAGTAGCATTTACATCTAATCTAAAGTCAATGAAGTAACATTTAAGGTGGCGAGTGTATGGGATATGTATTTGGTTCACTCATTGCTCTCCCCTCCTTCACAATCTCAATTAAATTTATAGGTCGCTTGTTGACCTTGCAGAAGACGCTGTCCTCTCTGTCAAGGGACCTTGGCTTTTCTCTCTTTGGGCTTGGGATGCCTATTGATTCTCTATTAAGGGAAGGTGCCTTATCAGCTGCCACAACTCCTGGTGGAGTTGTTTGCTGCCAGGTCTGGTTAACAGGACCTTGGCTAAAGATTATGGCAGTAGACCTAAAAAGTGCGGTCTCTTAATGGAAATGCTACAAATAAGAAAACGGAGGGGAAAAAAGATGTGTATCCACATTAGATGAGGGCATTTTTTTAATGTCGAATGCTACTTTTTGTACATTTCTTCTCAAAAAGCTTCAAATCATTATTTTTAAGATTGATTCCAGTGAGCAATAACAATATATCCATAAATGGTGATTCAATGATAGGTTGAAGCAAAACAAATCCCCACCTGAGTTTTAAATAATTGCCCTTCTGATGGATTCTGCTGATTAATCTTTCACTCCAGTTACATGTACAGTATATGTGATTCTTCGAACGGTTCATTGTACAGCAACATAGGAGCAGGAGTCAGCTATTCAACCTGTGGAGTCTGCTTCACCATTCTGGGTCGTAGCTGATCTACCTCAACACCACATCACCTGTGATCCACATCACCCATGATGTTGGTCATAACCAGCAATGTTTCAATCTTGATTTTGAATTTATCTCATCACGGAGCTTCCATGGCCCTCTGGGAGAGAGAATCCCAACGATTCACCACCCTCTGTCACTGAATTGTTATTGACACAGAAGGAGCCATTTGGCCCACTCTGCTTGTACTGCCTCTTCAAACAAGCTAGTTTGCTCCTTGAATTGACTCTGCCTCCTTCATGTTATCCAGATCTGAGCGACTTGTATCAGTTTTCCTTTTCCTTAAATCGCCCTTGTTTCTTTTGTGCATCACTTTGAATCCATGCGCTCTCGTTCCTTTTTGTGAGCTTCTCCCGATCTGCTTGGTGATTTTGAATCTATTTTTCCGAAATCTCCTTAACTGCCCTCTCTCTCTAAGGAGAGCAGTTGCAGCTCCTTCAGCCTATCCACATCAATGTTTCTCATTCTTGGAACCATTCTTGTAGATCACTTCGGCACACTCCACTGCATTTGCAGCTTTGCCATAAAGTGGCACCCAGAGCCATACACGCTACTCCAGTGGAGGTCTAACATGTGTCTTGAACATATTCAACATCACCTTCTGCTCTTGGACTCTATACTCTCTTTTAATGAAACCTAGAAATAGGTTTGCTTCATTAGCTGTTCTCGCCACCTTCAATATGTTCACATGTCCACCGTTCCCTCTGCTCCTGCACCCCCTTCACAATTATACCCTCCCTAAGTTGCAGTCTGTCCATTGTTCCATACAATTGCACCAAATGCAAATGTGATACTGAGGTCCATAGGTTCACTGCCTAGTAGCTGTGAGGTTAAATAACTAGTCAACTAATTGAGGTAATCTATCTCCATAAATTAGTTTACAACTGCCTCAAACATGACAATTGAAGGAAAAGAGGAGTACATGGAGTGCAGTTGTTGATGGGAAACATTGTTTTTGCAATTATTTCAGTACCGTTAACTACTTTTCTCTTCTCCCACCCCTCTGTCTCTTCTCCTCTTCCTTTCTCACCCCCCCCCCCCCCCCCCCCCCCCAACCTCTCTGTCTCTCTTCTCTCCCCACCCCCGCACAGCTGATACCAAGCGCAAAGTAGAAAAAATCTCTGAGGAGTTGAAAACCTTGGATGAAATGTTGTTGAAAGACCAAAATGCACAGACTGATGAAGAGAAAGACCTGACTCTGGAATCTGAAAACCAGACGGAGGAGCTTTCAGACACTGGTGAGAACGTATTGGAGTTGGAAGGTATGGCTGTCTCCACTTTCTGTAACCATACAGGCTGATGATGGTTTTCAGCCCAAAGTGTGGGCTGAAGTCCTCCCATTTGTCCCGAAGTTGGCTGTATTTGGGATAAAGAGGGTGGTATATGATACAATGCAGGTCTAATGTTTGATGGGTTGGAGAAAGTGAGGACTGCAGATGCTGGAGGTCAGAGTCGAGTGTGTGGTGCTGGAAAAGCACAGCAGGTCAGGCAGCACCCGAGGAGCAGGAGAATCGCCGTTTCAGCTATAAGCTTTTCCAGCACCCCACACTCGACTAATGTTTGGGTATGTGGTATCAGCATTTAATTGTAAGACAAAGCTAGCAAACTATCAGGAGACACAACTATCACAGTGGGCTGAAAGCTGAGTGCTGTAGGTTCCTTTGGGAGACTTATTCAGTGTTGCTCCTGCTCTGAGTGGTTGTCTTGTTCATGCGGCTTGTATCCCATGTAGCTGTTGGAGATGGGAGAGGGGACAGCAGAAGATCTTGCTGTATTTCTTCCCAGTTCTCCCTTGATATGGGGAGGTATCAGAGGACTGGTGATGGTAAATATAATGCCCTCATTCAAGAAAGAGTGAGAAAGCCTTCCTGCCTACTGCAAGTTAGTGAATTTAACGTTGTGTTGGATTAGATTTTAGAAAAAAGAATCAGCAGGCACTTAAGTTTATGTTGAGGAAAGCCAGCACGGGTTTGTAAAAGGAAGATTGCACTTGACTAATCTAATTGAAATTAAAATTACAGATGTCGAAAGCAAGGAATGCACTGTAGATCTCAACGATGCTTTTGGCAAAGTACCACTTAAAACGTTACTGAAACAAATTGTGCCTCGTGGTGTATCAAAAGTTTGACACCAACTCAGGAAACAGCGCATCATAAATGGTTGTTTTTCAGACTGGCGGAATGGCGACTATGAGCATGATAGCAATCGACTGCAACAAGCTGATAGGCTAGTCAAACAAAAAACCCAAAAGAGCTGCTGATGCTGGCAATCAGAAGCCGAAATTGTGGGCAAAACTCTGGCCTGGCGGCATCTGTGGAGAGAAGTCCGTTCTGAAGAAGGATCGCTGGACCAAAACATTATCACTACTTTCTCTCCCCAGATGCTGCCAGCAATTTGTTTTTGATAGGCTAGCAAAGGTAGAGAAGAGGGAGCTGGAGTTCAGCACACAACTGCAGGGTGATGCGTTTTTGCAGAAGGCGGTTACAGATCATTCCAAAGCGTGCAGTGACCGAGTAACCTTGGGATGCACAAGCATTGACCTTTTGAAGGTAGCAGGAAATGTTGAAATAGTAATGAGCAAAGCACGTGAGCGCTCGGCGTTCTAAACTTTTTAGGAGGTAATACAAAAGCAGGGATGTTATGCTCATCCTTCATAAACCCCTGGCTCAGTCTTTGCTGGGATTATGATCCGGTTCTGGTCGTAACACACTCGGTCGGATCCGAGATGTGCTGGAATGATTTCAGGCGTGAGAAGCTTTAGCTACAAGGTTAGGCTGACCAAGCTGGGATTGTTCTCCTTCAGGCCAAGGAGGGTGAGTGGAAAGTTAGATAAAGACTATGATAGGATAGGACAAAAATAAACTGTTCCCATTAGTAGCAGACACTGGGTTAAGTTTTTAGAAGGGTATATGAGGAAGAACTGCTTTTATACAGTAAGTGATAATGAGTTAGAACTCACTGCCTGTGAAGGTGGTGAAGAGAGAGACCGTGAATGATTTCAGAAGGATATTGGATCCGCAGGAGAAAGGAAACCCATCGGATGGATTGCTCTGCAGGGCTGCCATGTACTCGGGTCACATCGCCTCTTGTGCTGTAACTCCGTGATTGTAATAATATCAAATTTGTCGTCTCCTCCAATCCTCTGCCACTTCCCCAGGTCTAGGGAAAATTGGAAGAATGCAGCAAGATCTTCTGTTAACTCCTCTGCCGTTTCCAATAGCAATCTCCGTGGTGATGTAGATTTACTGGGCTGAATGGCTTGTTTCCACACTATCGGGATTTTATGATGCAAACCACCCAGACCGGGCAACCACTCAGCATAACAAACATCCTGAGCATCTTTCCTTTTGTGTTGTCTTTTAACCAGCTGCATGCTAATATTACTGTTCTGTGCATAAATGGTAAACTTGCCAGTGTTGGGTATTTGAAGTTTGAGCCAGTGACTTCAGTCTGCTGCTTTGACTCTCTTAAATTGCTGCTGGGAGTACAGCATCTTGCTTTTAGTGTTCATATACACCAAAGATCTGCAGAAAATCACTTAGACAAATAGACATCGGAGTACTATTTTGTCATTTTTAATATTCAAACTGTCTCTCTGGACATCTCTCCATCTCCCACCAATCTTTGGTATGTTCTGTTTGGGGATTTGGGGACATGTGAGGACTCATGTCAGCAGGACAGGAATGGCTTCTGGTAATCATGGAATAGAACAACAGTCATGTGCTTCGCTGGGACCAAGTAAACATTCAGGGACCAATGAACAGCCAGACCTGCTGTGTATCTTCATTATCTTAGAATCCCTACTGTGGGGAAACAGGCCCTCCTGCACCAACCCTCCAAAGAGTAACCTACCCAGATCCATTCACCTATCCTCTCTTTAACCCTGACTAATGCGCCTAACCTACACATCCCTGAACACTCTGAGCAATTTAGCACGGCCATTTCACCTAACTGGCATGTCTTTGGATTGTGGGAGGAAACCGGAGCACCCAGAGGACACCCACGCAGGCACGGGGAGAATGTGCACACTCCGAACCATCTTCTGTTTTTATGTAAAATTTCCAGCATCTGCAGGGTTTGGCTTTTGGGTTTTTTTGTTCACTGAAATTGGAACTGAAACTGCCCCCAGTCATTTTACCAGAGGCTTGTTCTTGCTGTGTGGCAGATTCCCATCTTCAATCCCTTGTGCTAACTAATTGTATTGTACCCCAACAAAATCCATCTGTGTCGTTCCAACAGGAAAGAGCCCTTCACTTGTGACTGTACCTATAATGAGTTTGCTGCCTTCACTGCAATCACAAAGCGCCTGTGACTATTAACTGACACAGCTGGGGTTTCTTTGAATTCCAGGAATTGAAACCTTAAATTCGCAGGAGGTAACAGAAGACGAGGATAATGGTGAGAAATTCTGGGACAGAATCAGCAAACCAGTGAGTGAGGAGGGTCCCCTTTCAGAAGAGAAGCTAGAAGAGGTATTGCAGGATTTTAAAACATCTATGTTATAGTGAGCCTTCATGTTGGGAAAGCAGTGGATTCTGTCAGGATTTCTGTTAATAAACATTTTAAACTTTTGACAATGGTAGGCTGGATGTTGAAGTAATGATACCGATTTTGCATGCAAAGTTCTTACTTGCAAAGTACGAATCTAGTCAAAGCTATCAAAAAGCTTAGCTCTGTGCATATAATCTTCTCCTGTAATCTAGAATTTTACTATTCCGAGGACTTGTGTCAAATGCCCAATCCATTCTAATTTTAGCAAACTCTGTAATCCCCAATATTGTTCCCTGTTTCCATATGGAAGTGATTTATAAGGAGGAGGCCTGAGGTGACTGCTACTTTTTGAGTGTGGTTTATAATGGATAAAGATCTATTCCGATAGACAAATTTCCATTCTTCAAATTTGGGAGCATTCGGAAAAGAATGATCAAGTTTGTGTTAAAGAAGAAGAGCACTTTAAAATTCAAATTTGTCCCTTCATCGTGAAGATTCTTTCCCTTGTATCGTGCTCTACTGTCTGAGTTCGGTTTATTACTTTTTGTGTAAAATTACCACACCTGGAGGGGGAGGGGGGTTTAATCTGGGTTTTCAGAACACCTAAAGGAAGTTTTAACTACTCCCTTCACAACAAGATGAGAGCTGAGCAAAAGAATGTATAAAGTGTTGAATAATCACTTCATATTTCTGCAGTGAATATCGGCTTTGTTAAAGCCATGTGCCAAGATAAGCTCTTGTGCACCTAATCATGTTTTTTGGTATCCCTTGTCATGTTTGACACGTCATGCAGTGTGGAGTAAATAATGCAATGCACTTGGAGTCCAGTTTTCAATGTGACCCTGCATTCAATGGTGATCCAATGTATGCATTTGCCAGTACGTACCAGACACTGTTGTTATAGTTGATTCAAGCTACCACCTCTCTTTCATTGTCACTGTCAAAATCCTGGAGCTCCCTTCCTGACAATACTGTGGATGTACTTGTACCAAGTGACCTGCAGCAGTTGAAGAAAGCAGCTCACCACCCCATTCTGCAGGGCAACTAGGGATGGGCAATAAATGCTGACTGATGTCGTGACTCTGTCATGCTAAAAATGAATAACAACACTTCAAATTCAGATTTGTTTTTGTGAAATTATCAAGGCTTTTATTTGTTCATAATTTCTGCCTAGTCACTGTGTAAAGTATTACAGTTACCAATGCATTGGGTTAGGCATGTATCCTTTGCACTATTCCGAGATTGGCGATATGCTTCACTGCCAGGGAGCAGTCTGAAATTGATGTCCACTGAAAAGGGTTGGGAATCTTGTCTTGAGCCCCCCAACCTTAATGGTTCTTTTCCCTCAAACCTAGTACACTTGAGCATTTGCAATGCCATATGCATGTTTTAACTGAGCAAATTGCTGTACTATTAAAGATATTGAGAGCTGGCATGTAACTTTTAATCGTCAGGTTTTTTAAGCCCTTGTTTTGACTTCTTGCAATGTTTGATTTCCCCTTTTTCTTTCAACTTATCTGTTTTGAAATGTGTCAATGCTTTCCTTTAATCTGAAATAATGCAGCACTTCTGATGTGCTCAATTTGATGGTGTTTGTCAGGATGGCTCACAGAGTCATAGAGACTTAGATGTACAGCATGGAAACAGACCCTTCGGTCCAATCTGGTCAGCATGGACAGATATCCCAACCCAATCTAGTCCCACCTGCCAGCACCTGGCCCATATCCCTCCAAACCCTTCCTATTCATATACCCATCCAAATGCCTCTTTAAATGTTGCAATTGTACCAATCTCCACCACTTCCTCTGGCAGCTCATTCCATACACGTACCACCCTCTGTGTGAAAAAGTTGCCCCTTGGGTTTCTTTTATATCCTTCCCCTCTCACCCTAAACCTATGCCCTCTAGTTCTGGACTCTCCGACCCCAGGGAAAAGACCTTACCTATTTATCCTATCTATGCTCCTCATAATTTTGTAAACCTCCATAAGGTCGCCCTCAGCCTCTGATGCTCCAGGGAAAACAGGCCCAACCTCTCCCTGTAGCTCAAACCCTCCAACCCTGGCAACATCCTTGTAAATCTTTTCTGAACCCTTTCAAGTTTCACAACATCTTTCCGATAGGAAGGAGACCAGAATTGCACGCAATATTCCAACAGTGGCCTAACCAATGTCCTGTACAGCCGCAACATGACCTCCCAACTCCTGTACTCAATACTCTCACCAATAAAGAAAAGCATACCAAACGCTGCCTTCACTATCCTATCTCCCTGCAACTCCACTTTCAAGGAGCTATGAACCTGCACTCCAAGGTCTCTTTGTTCAGCAACACTCCCTAGGACCTTACCATTAAGTGTATAAATCCTGCTAAGATTTGCTTTCCCAAAATGCAGCACCTCACATTTATCTGAATTAAACTCCATCTGCCCCTTCTCAGCCCTCAATGGGAAATTGGTAAGACTGCCCCCTTGAACTCCAGGGAGTAACAGTAATAGAATGTTTTTGTTTATTTGTTAGGCTGACTCTAAATTGAGTGATGCATTTAAAACTGGGGACGACAACCTTCAAGGTGACCAAGGTAAATATAATTATTACGATATATCACAAAAACCCCTGAAAATCAAAGGACCAAGCATTCCATCCAACTTTTCTCACGCATAGTTAACTTGAGCTAAACAACAATCATTGAGTTGTATAATTTACTAGCTAGTTACTTTTAAAGTTCAGTTCTGACGTGACCGTGATCTTGTAATTTTTCCATACACCCCCACCCACTTTCTATTCAGGCAAACAGGAAGTCCAGTTCAGAATAACCCGGAACCCAGAGGATCTGCTCAAGTTGATTCGAGAATTAAAAGACCAGACTGCAAAGGTACTGATGGAGCATTCCAGTGGTATTGTCATTAAATGTTGATCTTGAAGCAAGGTGGTTACCTTTTTTTTTGTTGGTATTCTGTTTTAAAAAATTATAATGTGCTTGTCTGGATGTTAATGGATGACTAGATTTTGTAGCAGTTTAACCATATCCCTTTTTGTGCTCAATGGACTTGATGGAATTTATTTTTGCTCCTCGTTAGCATTCATTTCAATAAATATCTCACTTCCTCGCTTAGTCGCTGTGCTTTTCTGCAGAGGGTGTAGAGCATAGAAACAGGCCATTTGGTCCAATAAATCCACACTGATGTTTATGCTTCATTCAAATCTCCTCCCATCTTTGCTCACGTAAGTCATCATAACCCTCTATTCCTATCTCCTTGCCCAGTTTCTCCTGATATTCATATACTGTTTGCTTCAATCCATTCCCTTTGGGATCAAGCACTGTATTCCCACCGCTCTTTGGATGAAGAAATTTCTTAGTCCCTCTCTTAACGGCCTGTACTTTATGCTCTTCCCTACCAGAGGAAACCTAGATTTTGAAACCGTGGATACAAAGGAATTCATTAATTTTGTTTGGTCATCCCTCAAGTGGCTGGCTTCCAAGTCTGGCGAAACCCAGCCTGTTCCTTTCCTGATGTGTTGGCTTGCATCCCTGTATACCTTCTTCGCACCCTCCCCAGTTTTTTAGCCTTTGTAAAATATAATCAAGTTGTTCATAGTACTGTGTGTGGTCCAAGAAAGGTTCAGTACAGGGCTAGCATAAATTCCCTACTAAAAATAAAACTAACTTCTTGGCTTGCTGTTTTTCTGATTTTAACCTCTTCATTTGTAGTAATTGTATTCCTGTTTCAAGGCCCCTTTGTTGCTCTATCCTACCTCGACTTACCTTCCAACTAATAAGTGACCTCTTTGTTCTTCCAACCAAAATGTACTACCTTACTTACCTGGTTTGAACTTCTCTCACCAATTATTTGTCCACTTTGTAAATTCATTAGAATTCTCCTGTAGCTAGTCACGGTCCTCCTTGGCGCCAATGTATCCTTCCAATTGGATGTTATCTGCAAAGTTAGAGACATTTTTGATCTGCGTTCAAATCATCGCTGAAGATTTGAGAATGAGTGGTGCTAGCACTGATCCTTGTGGCCACTGCTTCCCACCTGTGAAGTTGCTCTGTGCTCCAGTGATTTAGAACTGGAAGCCAGCTAGCCCCCGGCTCCACATTCACTTCCTTCATCAGTGTTTTATAGGCCACCTTTGAAAGGCCTCTTGATTTACAACGAGTTATATTTTCTGTTCCTCCAATTTTCAGCTTTCACTTTTGCCGTCTATGCTGGTTATTCATCATTATATTCCTCATTTCTAGATCTTCTATTTTTACGTCCGAATGCCACTGTTTTCTACTCCAGATGCTAAACTGACTAGCCTAAAATTTCCTGGACACATTATAGAGCCATAGAGCACAGAAACGGCCCCTTTGGTCCACCCAGTCCGTGCCGACCATAATCCCAAACTGAACTAGTCCCACCTGTCTGCACTTGGCTCATCTCCCTCCAAACCTTTCCTATTCATGTACTTATCCAAATGTCTCTTAAACCCTGTAATTGTACCTGCATTCACCACTTCCTCTTGCAGTTCTTTCCACACTTGAACTCCTGTGTTTATTATTTTTAAAAAGCCCTCTGTCTCTCGAAATGCAGGAATCAGATTCGCTATCTGTCAGTTCTGAGACTAACCCTTTCTACCAAGTTATCAAATATAAATTGTAATGCCTCAGAGTTCATCCCTAGATTCTATTTAAAGTGTGTAGATGCAGTCAATCCATTCCCAGAATTTTGTCCTCTTTTGAGCTTGTTTAATTTATTCAGCTCATCCCTTTTATTAATACCTTTCCCTCATTGCTGCTCAAGTTTAGAGAAATCAAAGCAAAGGAAGAAAAAGCAGGAAGCTTCCATTTCAGGTGGGGGTGGGGGCGGAGAAAGAGGTTGTGCAAATAGTTTAAAAGATTACAAAACTAGTAATCTGGTGTGGAGCCACTTGATCTGGATTTATGATGCCAAAGTACTTAAGGGGAAGTTTATTTCTCTCGTTTTCTTTCCACAAACCTGGTCCATTTAAAAAAAAAGGCAACTTTTAAGTTATTACTTGACAGACAATACCCAGTCTGCTTGGAGTCACCTGGATTGCCAATGTTGGCTATTCAACAATTGAGGAGGAGGAGAGTGAGGACTGCAGATTCTGGAGATCAGTCGAGAGAGTGGTGCTGGAAAAGCACAGCAGGTCAGGCAGCATCCAAGGGGCAGGAGAATCGTCATTTCGGGCAAGAGCCCAAGACCGAGTCTTAGTTGAATTCAGTTTTGTTCTCCCTCATGCACACTTCATGATAAAACCACACATCAATCCCATTGCCAAGGCATGCTCAGAAATTCCAGACAATCTGTCTTTTTTTTTTTGGCTGCTTAAGAATTTGTACAGTCTTTTTTCAGTAGTCATAGTATTAAAAGCTTTGCTCGAACAGCAGTTGCAGAATATGATAAGTTCTGTGCCTTTTCTCTTTAAAACATAAAATCCATTCACGTCTGATTTGAAGCATCCGTTCCATTGGCCAGTTAGATTGGAAGTGACAATGTACTTGAGAAATTCTAATTGCACCTTGTGTATACTAATAAATGTATTCCGGTTAAAAATACCCATGGGTTGACAAGTGTAGAGGATAGTGACGTGTGTTTCCACTTGTGCATATGTCACACCTAAAACTTTTTTTTTTCCCTGTTTTGTTTGGTGTCTGACAGCGGAAAGGTGATGAGGATAAGGATCCGACTGTGGATACCTCTGCAAGATCTTCTGACGAATCCACTGACCAAGACTTCTCAGCAAAACAAGAGGAGATGATTGATAGTGAAGAAAATGAGCTCATTAAAGACTTTGAAAAGGAACTTGAAGACGTGTCCCTACCTAAATCAAAGATGTCTGAAATTAAAAGAGAAGTGAAGGAAGAAATGGAAAAAGAATTTGAAAATCTAATTGATGAAGTGAGTAATATGCTTTGTGAATTTACAGCAGTTTTCATGCGAGTTAAAAGTCAGTAAACGTAGCTGATAAGACCGGGTCAGAACAAACCTTTTTTTCAACTGGGTGCTGGTGCTAGAATGACACGGTGGGTGGCAGGGAGGGGATTGGCACCAGCCAATGATGCCCAGTTAATGAGCTAGTGCCAGTGTGGTGGACTGAAAGTCTGCCTGTTGCTGGAACACTTCCATGATTCTGTGACATGTGCTATGCAAGGCCACTTACTTCAAATAAGCGAGTTGATCTGCAGCATGATCCATCTCCTGTGCTGATTTGTCTCATTGCCCTCTTTGTTTCATTGTAAGATGCTATTTTGCAGTTTCTAAAGTGACCTGACTGTCAGTGGTGTGTGCAGGTTCACCAAGAGCACACTGGGCTAGAAAACAAATTATATCCTTTTGAGCTTGGCCACTGATTTGAAATCAGCAGCTAAAATCAAATTTGTGGTGCGTATGTTTCATACACAAGGGGAAATGTTTGCTTCAGCTCTCCTTGCAATGTCCTGGGTGGAAAGCCGAATAAGTGACTCATTTGATGTAACAACCATTGATCAAGGTCAGAGAGAGGAAAGCTGGTTCAACTTTTTGTGGTGGTTCTATTGCTCTCATTGCACTTGTATTGACAAGAAACCTCCGGTTCTGTTCATCACTTCTTAGATATCAATCACCCTTTATGTGGATAAGTAGAAAGATTTGCGTGTCCTGCTGCATGTATTCTTCCTGTTTGGCCACTTTACACGAGGCTAAACTAATCTGAGTAGGGGCTTTGAAAATGTTAAGGTACTGTGTCTTAGTGGGATACTCTGGGACTTGAAGATGAATGGCACCATGTTGCTGTAGCCATATTTGTGCCTTTTGCAGCATGCAATGAGGAATAACCCAAGACTTAATGTGATCTTCAGCTTTATCTGAAATGACAAGATGATAACATCTCTCCACATAATTTGTGTATTCTCTGTCATTATTTGTTTGCATGGTGGAACCTTGGTGAGTAGCACACCATTTAGTCTTCTACCCTGACACAGTCTAACATGACATTGTTTTCAGGCACAAGATGAGCTTGAAGCAGAGGGTCTCAAAGGGGAATTTGATCGCAATCAAGCCTCCAAGACCTTGGCCACGACCCTAAATAAACTCATCGACAAACTTGAAGAAAAGGAAGTTGCACACGGTGAAAAGGATAGTGACACATCAAAGGGAAGTCCCAGTCCTGCTTCCAAACAGACAGATGGTATGTGACATGGATTTCATTCACTGCCAGAATTCTTGTGGGGGTTTTGTTTCATGTACAGGCAGCAAATGTTATTAACCTACAGCATTACTATGTGAGTTCTTTGCTTTTGCCGTTACATGGGGAGAGGATGGATGAAAGAAGAGGGGAGATTGTAGGTGTGATAGTAGAGGAGGCATATTTGGTGTTCTTGTTGAGCAGCATTTTGAAGTTTGCAGATCCACATGTAGACGCACAAATGCTAGGCAAGGATAATTCCCACTTCACGACAATCCTTTCAAAAGGATGGTCTAGTGGGCACAAGCATGGCACATGGAGTTCACTATGGTGATCCTTGAGAAGATGTGTTAATATTGAAAGGTCGTATGCAATAAAGTTTAGACAAACAGATGTACCTTGATCCATGTACACTAATCCTTCAAGATGGCAGGACTAGTTTTTAAAAAAAGCAGATGGCTTACTTGGGATTATAAATAGCTGTGTGTAATATTAAAAACAGTTTCATAACTCATTGGTTAGGCCTCTGGGCTAGAATTATCCAGAATACATACGCTCAGGAAATGCCTTAAGATAAGGAGGAGACTTACCAGGATGCTATCAGAGTGAGATACCTTGGTTATTGTGAGGAAGTTGGAAAAGGTTAAAACACTTCTTTTTTTGAAGCACAAGGTTAAAATGTCCGAGGTTTTGGTTTTCAAGATAGACAAGGGGGTTTTGATGAGTAGAAAAGAGGTTTTGAATAGAGTAGGCAAACATTTCCGCTGGCAATTTGGTAAGCAGCCAGATGTCTGTTCAGACTGATTTGGAAGATGTGAAGGGCGATGAAAACTCCACTGAATTGTCAGGATCTGGCAGAGGAGAAACTGATTCCATCGAGGAGTTGAAAAGGGAGGTAACAGGCATTTGGGAGTGAGGAGAAAAGGGGGCTCTGCAGCCATAACATGACTCCTCTGCCTTAATTTTCTACTTTATCTCTTCCTCTTTCATCACCCACAGCTTTTTTTTTTCCTTAAATGATTCCAGAGCTTTTGCTGTACACCTCCTCTGGAATTGCATCTTGTGCAGTTTTGAAGGATATCCTGACATTAATGAAAGACTTCCTTCTTTTTCTAGTGGGCAGTGGTGGCAGCAGTTTTAATCTTTTTTAACACTGCTTTGCAGGTCCCTATTGGTGTTGTCCTTTTTGAAAGGTGAAATGACTGACTGACTGTTTTTACAAAGATTTCCTGATTGTGCTGATCTCTAATTTAAGGAACGAAACTCCTTGCTCTTTTCCTGCAACTTTCCCTGCGTACGTTTGTCTTTGCTGTGTCTTGGTGACAGTTGGATTCACCCAGGCAGTATATGATCTGACATGGCTTTCTGACTTGTTTTCTATTGTATTGACGATAGACTTCAGTTTGCTTTATTAATTGCTGTTCAGTCAATGTTGGATATGTTGAGCTTGGTGTCAACTAAGGCCCTGAGGTCTCCATTTTAACAATGACCATTCATGAGAATGTACATATTGTTCATTTTGTTCTTTCAATATCTGTGTTAATTTCATCTGCCTCTTGTATTTAAATGTTATGCATTTTACGTTACCTAATTTTCTGTCGTGACCAACTTTCCTAATTTAGCTTCATCTAAAAGTTTGAATAATTTTATAAATCCAAGTGTTTGATTTAAATGCGTCAATTCTGAGCCTTGGATCAGCCCATTCTGTATCTCTGCGTTGTCATGACTTTGTCGAGTACCTGTCCTTTCTATCATTGGCCGTTGATGTTGAATTTCCACCGCTTTGAGCTAGCAAAAGTGTTTTTTTGGTTGTTTGGGAAATCTCAGCACCTCCAGGTAGTAGAAGTTGCTGCAATTCCCTGAGATTGTAAAGGTTCGAGGACTGGTGAGCAAAGTCTTCCCTTTAGAGTTTACTTTTGTTTGCTGGGTTATTTGAGAAGTTTCATTATTTTGCACTGTAAATTGCCTTTTATTTGCCTGTTTTTCAGCCAACTGGAACAGTAGCTTACTCATGATTACCAATGCCTCAAAAATCTCTCTTGTCTCCCATCTTTGGGCTATGTACCATCTATCTCTGCTTATTTCACCAGTTCTGAGCACCTTCAGCTGCTTTGGAACTTGCTTTTTTTTTTCTTTTCCCGTTACTAATTCTACTCTCGAGGCACTAGTCCAGGAGTGTTATTTGAATAATAGCCAGTAATCAAAGTTGTCCTCAAAATCTCTTCTGAAGTTGGTCTTAAAAGTATGGTATCTCTGGGTTGTAGCTGGTGGTTTCAGACAGGAGCACAGCCAGATTTAAAAACTTCCAAGGTTTTTAAAAATGGATGTTGAAGATGTTTTTCACCGAGTCCTGTGCCCTGCTGGTTTGTTAGAGCTACTCTCTCGTTAATTTCCTTAAACTGTTAACAGCTATCCAAGTGTGGGGATGTAGGTATTTTTGTGGCAACTGCAATCTCAATGTTACGAAATGCTAGGATTTATGTACTGTTTTTTTTTAAATAAACTGGAATATCCTTTTGTACCTTTGCGACTGACCTCTTGCTGCATTTCAGAAACTGATGAAGATACTGAGGGGCACGTTAAAGTTCGAGTCACAAAAATCAACCCAGGCAGCCCACTCCATAAAGAAATGAAAGTGCGTGAAATGAGTGGCACAGACCCCCAGCTCAGGCAGATTCAGAATGTGGTGAAAGAGCAGCTGGAGAAAGCAGGATTGAAAGCAGAAGGTAGTTTGGAGACTATTTCTACTGCTGCAACAGTAAGGCTTCCTGCATCTCCCCCTCCTGCCAATGGGAGCCAAGCATTGTCTTAAAAACAAGACCAGTGGAGGGCTTCTGACATTCCACCTCAGCAGTCCAGAAAATCAGTTGTTCTGCTGTAGTGCTTGGGTGGCTCTCATGAGTTTCTGCCAGCTATAAGGAGCCATGTGAAATGGGTTTGGCAGCTTTTTGATGCAAAACCATACAAGCCCTACAATGGCGAAATTTCAGCTTTGTTTTGGGGAAATCAATAATGCGCATTCTGTGGAAGGCTGTACATTGTCATGCTGAAACGCTGACAGAATAAAGCTGGGTTTTCCATCTGTATCTCCCCCTCCCTCCCCACCAGTGGGTGCCAGAAGTGGCACTACCTTCCTGTCCCCAGCCCTGATCTCCGTCACCTTGATGAGCAGAAGGTGATGTTTTTATTTAACACTGCACTGGATTGTGACCTAGTCATGCTCTCTGAGCCTCTTGTCATTTTTGGGCACGTGTATGGACACAGCTCGAATACATGTTGGGCCACTGGATGCAAGGCTGAAAATGTGTTGCTGGAAAAGCGCAGCAGGTCAGGCAGCATCCAAGGAGCAGGAAATTCGACGTTTTGGGCATGAGCCCTTCTTCAGGAAGGACTTATGCTCAAAACGTTGAATCTCCTGTTCCTTGGATGCTGCCTGACCTGCGCTTTTCCAGCAACACATTTTCAGTTCTGATCTCCAGCATCTGCAGTCCTCACTTTCTCCTCACTGCATGCAAGGGTTCAAAATAGCAATTTCGAGGCTGACTGGCTGCTATATGATTTTTTTTTCATTTTGGTTCGGTTCTCAGCATTTTTCCAGACTGTACAGGTTAGATACCAAATTATTGTAAGCATAAAATTCTTTACAATGTGAGAGGGGAGTGACTGCCCTTGTGGTCAGTGCTGAATTTGACAGTAGCAGCAAGGTGGCCTGGCAAAGCTGGAGTCTGTGGCAACTTGGTGTGGGAGTCGAGAGAAGGAGCTGTCCTCTGGATGGACTCTTATCTGGCACAAAGGAAGATGGTTGTGGGGGGGGGGGTGGTGTGGAGGAGATGTCACCTAAGCTGCAGCTGTTCCTCAGGGTAGTGTCCTCGGCCCCACCACCTTCAGCTGCTTCACCAATTGTCTTCCACCATGAATTCTGGATTTGAGATGTTGACTGATAATTTTCAGCACTCTTTGTGACTCATCAGATACTAAAGTAGTCCATCTCCATGTGCAGCACGGACAGCTTTCAGGTTAGACTGATAGTTGGCACAAATATTTATTGCTACTTAAGTGCCAAGTAATGACCATCTGAAAGAAAAACATGTCTGACCATTGTCCCATGCTATTCAATGACTTTATCATTACTCCCCCATTATCAGCATCCTCAGGGATGCTGTTGTTCAGAAACTGCTGGACCAGACACTCTGACACAGAGACCCACGTGTGCGCGCACACTCTCACACACAGACATGCACATGTACCTTCAAGTAACTCCCCAAAGCCTGTCCACCATCTACAAGGCACCAGTCAGGACGGTGATGGAATACTCCCCACTTGCCCCTGGATGGGGGCAGCTCCAACAACACCCAAGAAGTTCCACACCATCCAGGACAAAGCAGCCGCTTGATTGGCCCCCTATTCTCACTGCCTTCAACTCCATCACTGACAGCAGTGTACCATCTACACGATACACTGCAAAATTCACTAAGGCTCCTTAGACAGCACCTTCCAAACCTAGCCCACTTCCAGGCAGCAGGTACATAAGGAGTACCAGCGCTTGCAGGCTTCCTTCCCAGCCACTCCACATCCTGACTTGGCAGTATATCGCTGTTCCTTCAGTGTCACTAAATGTATCTACACCATGTGGACTTGTAACCCATAGCCATTTTCTCCAGGGCAATTGGGAATGGGCAATAAATGCTGCTGGCCTAGACAGTGACGCCTACACCCCATGAAAGAATTTTTTGCGGCAGTATTAGGATAACCTGAGGTTGATGTTTTAATTTGCTGGAATTGTGGTGCTTTCAGTTTTGCATTAGTTTAAACAGGTCCGCCCTCCATTTGTTGAGGAGCTGTTCCCCTCAATTGAAGGGGAATATGGTTTTATTTAAAACAAAATATTGTCCTGAAAGTTTGATTTGCCAGCAACCTGTTATTGAACACTTTTTTTTAAACCCTTTGCATAAGCCAAGGCCTTGCTGGCTGGTCAACACCCAAGTAAAGTCCACTCCTACACCCGACCTCTCCCCATGTATTTGAGGCAGTTTGCTTCTGTCTAATGTTCCAGTTGACAATGAAATGGGCATGTAGTTACGTAGTTCCTTCCATGACTACTGTTCCTGTACATTTTACTAATTCTGTTTTGTCCTGTTTCTTAATTTATGCTCACTTAAAAATTTGTGACATGTTTATTCCAGGTTATTGTCAGAGCTCAGTTTAAATCTGACTGTTTCACAGGTTTTGAATGTAAAGGGATGGAGTGGTTTTTAAATTGGGCTGCCCATTTAGTCACTTAACTAGCATGTTAGTGCAACTGTGGGACATTGCTTCCACTGGAAGGCAAGTTCTCTAGAGTTTGGTTTCGGGTGTGGTCTCTGAAGTCCGGAAGGAAGTCCGGCAAATGTGCAGTTATTTTTGGGGTTTAAGGAAGCGGGAGTGAGTGGTGGTGGGTTCCTCAGCCCCCATCTTGTTCAAGTTTAAAGCCACAGGAAGCAAGAGTAGTCTCCCAGTGGTGACACCATTCTGTACAAGGTTAACGTTTCATGCAATCTGAATAAGTGGCTGCAGCCAAGTTTAATTAGCAACGGAGTGGTTAAATAAGGGCTAAGATTGAAGCATTACCCACTAATTATAGCTTGGAATACTGAAGAATGCAGAGTCTTAGTGAGCAGGATGCAAATCTGTCCTTTGCGCACTTTTGTCTGACCTAAAGTAGCAATGACTGTGTAGTAATTAAAGGTACAAAAAATGTCATTTTACTGGCTACAAAGAAAAGTTTTTGAAAGAAATTGCTGTTTCTGCAGAGTAAGGTTTACAGGGTGTGATACCAATTCACAGAGTTAACACCTGGATATTTTTATTTCTCAGGTAAAATCGAAGTGAAGATTGTCACAACCAGATCACTTGGCGATGATGATGACATGCACTGGCTATCGGAAGAAGATACTAAATCCTTCCGCGAGCTTCTCATCAACTTACTGGTACCAATGTTTCTGCCTTTTTATGTTGTAACTGGAACAGAGGTAATGCCGTAGTGGTTTTGTTGGTGGGCAGGCAAGCTAGAGACCTAGGATGTTCTGGGGTGGAGTTTGAATCCCACCAGCCCTGGAAATGAACGTGATGAGTGCGAAACCATTGTAGGTTGTTTCGGGAACCAGGCAGGATTGGTTTGAATGTCCTTTCGGGGAAGGAAACCTGCCATTGTTAGCTTGTCTGGCTGACATCTGACTCCAGAATGACAGCACCATGGTTGGTTGACTCTTAACTGCTGCTAAGCAAGCTGTTCCGTTGCATCAACCTGGGGACACCTTGGAGTGAACAATAAATACTGTGCTAGCAAGTGATGCCCACATAGTCATAGAGGTTGTCAGCACAGAAACAAAGCCCTTCAGCCCATAGTCTGCACTGGCCAAAACAAAAGCACCTAATACTCTAATCCTACTTACCAGCCTTGGATGCCTTAGCATTGCAAGTATGCATCTGAATCCTATCTGTTCACATCCCATGAATAAACCTTTTTTTTTTAAAAAAAAGGCAGTGAGCAAGATTGGTGTTTTCCCTACGGAGTGTTCAGAGCAGTCATCCCCAGTGCCTTCTCAATTCCTAGACACAAGGGTGAATTTAAGACCCTGACCCCACAGAGGGGGTGTCAGTGGGCTGTTTATGAGAATAACATTGATATTTTACATGCTCTGTTCTCACCCTAAACCTATGCCCTCTAGTTCTGGACTGTCCCACCCAAGGGAAAAGACTATGTCTATTTATCCTATCCGTGCCCCTCACCATTTTGTAAACCTCTATAAGGTCACCCCTCAGCCTCCGCTGCAGGGAAAACAGCCCCAGCCTGTTCATCCTCTCCCTGTAGCTCAAACCCTCCAACCCTGACAACATCCTTGTAAATCTTTTCTGAACCCTTTCAAGTTTCACAACATCCTTCCGATAGGAAGGAGACCAGAATTGTACGCAATATTCCAACAGTGGCCTAACCAATGTCCTGTACAACATGGCCAGTTCTTAAAGTTCACCTGACAGTATGTTTTTGTTTTAAGGCTTGCTTGTATCCAAATTATGAACAAGCTCAAACTGTTACTTCTGATAATAATAGAAGGGAATTGAGTGAAAACTCCAATTCCGTGCGATCAATCGCTGAACTATTCCTCCCCCACCCAAGGCATGTGATATTGGCTGCCTTGTTTATTGCCAGTCTGAGTGCCAACGTAATGGGATCCACGGAGGTCGCTCCACAAGCCAACTCTGTAATGGAGCAGGAGTAACAGCAGTCTGGCTGCAAGCATCTGCAAGGACATGAAGGAAGACTCAACATAGCTTTACCAGCAATTGCTGGTAATGTTTCGCTGGTCTGGCAGCAGCTGTGGAGAGAAAGCAGTGTACAGTTTGGGTCCTTGTGGAAGGATGATGGGAGGGAAGGGAAATAGGTGCCTGCTAATGATCCTCTGGTTGTGGATGCTGGTGGGATGGTAGGTGAGGGCAAGGGGGATGCTCGCTGTTGCTGGAAAGGGGTGGGGCTGGGTGGGAAGTGAGGGCTGAAGTGCGGGAGGTGGGTTGGACCTGGCCATGGGCCCTGCCAGCTATGGTGTTGGGGAATGCTCGGTTGAGAAAGAACGACATTGTGGTGGCCTCCTTGTTGAAGTTGGCACCTTCCACAAGGGCTAATCCCTTCAGGACACCCTGGTTTCCCCCTCCCCTCCTTCACGCGCACACAGCACCTTCCCATGCAATTGTTTCCTTCCTCCCCCCTCAGTATCCAAGGGCCCAAGTCCACCCTCCAGGTGAGGCAGTACTTTACCTGCACTTCCCACAATCTAGACGACTGCATTCACTGCTCACAATGTGCTCTTCTCTACACTGGGGCAATGAAGTGTTGCCTGGGGAACCGGTTCGCAGAACACCTACGTTCTGTCCACAAAAAGACCCTGAGCTTCCAGTTGCCTGCCACTTTCACGCCCCACCCTGTTCCAACCTCTCTGTCTCAGGCTTGCTGCAGGGCTCCAGGGAAGCTCCGTGCAAGCTGCAAGAACAGCACACGGGTTTCCACTCGGGACCCAGCAGCCTTACGGGCTCAATGTTGTGCTAAACAATATCAGGGTTTAAGACACCTTCTCCCATGGTGTTCCTGTACCCCCAAACACTGGCCTTATAATCACATGGTCTGCTATTACATGCAACACATTGTGAGCCAATAACCGTCCTCATTAGTAGCTGCATAATTCTCCTTGGCTGGTTGTTATCCACTCCTTTGCCTGTCTAACTGTTCTCTCTCTGAGATCTATCCCCCACCTATCGTTTACACCTTACCCCCTCCTTACCCTTACCTTCTACAAACAAACCCAGCATTTTCCTAGCTGCCTTCAGTTCTGAGGAAGAGTCACTTTGACCTGAAACGTTAACTAACACCGATGATTCTGCCAGACTTGCTGAGCTTTACCAGCCATTTCTGGTTTTGTCTCTGACTTGCAGCGTCTGCAGTTCTTTTCCTTTTTATGAAGGAAAGGCAGTGCTGTGAAAAGGAACAGCATTGAGAAGAGTCGTTCCTTTTTTTTCTTGCTTTTTGAAATCTGGAAGCTCAGATTAACATCTATTGACAAATGGCAATGCCCTGACTGTGTGTAATTGGAAATCTAAAGTAGTTTATGTATTTTTGTCCCCAACAGACTGGAGGTACTGAAGAAGTTTACAAAGAGCAGCAGAGACAGCAGCAGCTGGAAGATAACTACCGTTTTGTATGGGGGGAAAGCCAAGAAGAAGCGCAGTCATCGAGCAGCACAGATTCCGATGATATGGACTTCTAGGGATCCGTAACGTAGTATAAAGCAAATACATCTTCGGGTGTTAGCACACGAACCAGTCAATTTGCACTTTGCCATGTGTAATGGCACGTTTTGTGATCACCGATCACGAGATAATAAACAAACCTGCAGACGAACAGTCAGAAATGTGCATTTTTATTGATCGGCTAAAGTGGAATTTTGCATTTGTCTGCTGCAGTCATCTTTTTGGGGTGGAACTGGTACAGATGAGTAGTGCTACAAACATATATGAATGTATATCTTGGTAATGAATCTAATCAGCAAAACCCTGAGGCTGACATTCATTCTCCTTGGCCAACAGCCAGTTAAAGTAAGGACAGTCCATTAATGTGAAGAGTCAGCAATGAATGTCATATTTTTGTCCCAAAATGGAATTTCTCTCAAGTTGAATGTAGATAGCTGAAAAAAAAACTCAGGCAACTGAGCAACCTGGTGGCAGAGATCAGCGTGCTTATTGCATCAGGACAGTGGTAGAATCCTGGACAGTCCAACTTCAGAGAAAGCCAACAGCTTTCTGATGCCATCACTAGCTTCCAGGGAAGTACTTGTTTCCTGATGGTAACATTCTGCCAAGTTACAAAGCCAGACCCCAGAAATAATCGTCTCCTGTTGCTTTTATATCTCCAAACCCGTGACCCGGATTACCTAAGTCGCCATCTTGGAGATGGTGACATGCTGCTGAGATGAGCAGAGCCAAGATTATTGATCAGATATTGTGGCTGTCAGATAACGCTCTGGCAGCGAACCTGTCATTTTTATTGAAGTTCTGTGTATATGTTCGTCTCCTAATAATTTTCTTTTTGTGCTAACTGCTTTGTAAATCTTAAAAAAACAAACCTTTGAGCTTTGTGAATAATGCAGCAGTCTGCCATACTTAGACCAAGTTGGTACCTACTTCCACCATTTCTTAACAATATTTGGGCAACACTGTGATTGAATAATGTTTAATAAAAACACTGTATCCTGTTTACATGGTGTTTAACCATTTTTTGACTGACTCAAACACTTGGTGAAAGTTTTTTAAACCCCAGCATTAGGTTGTATTTACCCTTGGTGGCAAGAGCTTTTGATTAATACATTGAAATTAAGCGATCGAAGCTTAGAATTTGGACAAATGTGAGTTGATCAGAGCCAGTGTGTATTTTCCATCAGGCAAGTCGTGTTTAACAAACATTAGTTGAAATCTTAAAGGATTTATCAAGTATGGACTTCCAGAGGCATTTGACTAGTTAACTCTTGATGGTGAAATGGCTAGGAAGTTGGAGTAGAGAAGGTTCTCCAGTTGATAGGCTGAGACTTAAGTGCTAGACCCTTACAGATCCACACTGGGGCTTAGACGTTTTTAAAATATATATTCAGACATGGATGAAAGAGTGGAGAACTTTTATTTTGAGTTTGCTGATGAGATTGGAGTGGCAGAATGGATCGGGACAGTAAGCTGCAAAGGCAGGGTGCTAGATCGAGTAGACAGGCAGGAGGCTAGAAGGACACAGCAAGCCAGGCAGCGTCAGGAGGTGGAGACGGCAACGTTTCGGCTGGAACCCCTTCAGGACTGAAGAAGGGTTACAGCTGAAACATCCGCTTCTGCACTTCCTGCTGTTCCCTGGCTTGCTTCGTTCTCCCAGCCTCCTGTCTGTCTGTTTTGGATTCCAGCGCCTGCAGGTTTTTTGGTTCTGACACGAGATTGAGTGAGTAGGCAAAACCCTGACTGGTGAGAGCTCACTATAAGGAAGAGTGAGGCGACTCATTTTGGACCGAAAGAGTTAATGGAAGTGAGGACCTGGTGGTGCAGAGGATTATACAGACTTCTTTGTGGGTGCAAAGCACTCGAATAGATTAATGGAATGTTGGCCTTTTATTTCAGACGAGGATGTTGCTTTGCATGTTCTCAAGAATTAAACACTACCTAGAAAGGTTGAATTCAAGGATAGATGGTGTAGACTAGGTTCATATTTCCTTGAATATTTGGAAAAAAAAGGCAATTCTCTATTTGTGATGTTGATCATTAATGGCCATTGGAGGGTAGGCTGAGACGAATTCTTCTACGGGCAGAGTCTAGAACAAGGTGACAACCATTTCAAATCCACGGTAACATTAGGAAGCCCTTCTTTGGAGTCCTCAGGATGTTGACTCAAAAGGTTCACCGTTTATCTCCCTTTAGCTGCTGACTTTGACCAGCATTTTGTTTCTTTTTAAATTTCTGATTCCCAGCATCCGCAGTGCATCTTTTTTTTGTGTGTATCTGTCATCCACCTTTGAGTGGAATACGTCCTGGCTTATCAAAATATTTTACTCTCGAATTTCAGGTCAACTTGACTGCAAAAGTAGTTCTGAAGTCCCACAAAAGTCCAGCCTGTTTTTTTTCAATCTGTTTTGGTACCTGCTGCATAGTTTTGTTCGGGTGAACCAAGTGTTCTCGTGAATTCGATTGCAACAATCTAACTAGCCAGGATGAAAGTGAGGACTGCAGGTCAGGCAAGAGACTGGTTGCCACCCGGGTGTTTTCCTATCTTCCTGGTGGTGGAAATTGAATAAAGATTTGTGTACTTTGTGTCTCTCACAACTGCGCGCACACACACCCCATGGGTGCTGGGAAAAAATAAGCACTACCGCAGTTAGGTGGTAGTGTGGGGGTTAATTTTTTTTAAAAATAAGCAGGCGTGTAAGGGCACTGCTTGTCAAAAAAAAAAGTGGTGTTGGAGAAGCAGGGTCAGGCTGTATCGGAGAAGCGGGAGCGTCGACCTTTCGGGCAAAAGTCCTTCACCGATAGAAATAGCCACGCCAATACAGTTGCTTCCAATCACACATTTTTAAATGTGTTTTTTTTAAAATTGTTGAACAATGACAACATTACACAAGAATTGGCACATGATCATGCAGTTTCTCATACTGTGTATGTGACAGCTCCACGTTTGGCATCCAGCAACTTTCTTGTGACTGGAGAATTAAATGCTAATGTTAAGCAGCTAAAGAAATGACCAGTACAGTCAAAATGGGAAGGGAGGACATTTTGAGTCATTTAAGACCTTACATTCACAATTGGAATTATCGACCCAGATCAGGGTGGGGCCTGCGATATTTCTGGGGTGCAGGTTTTGCATAAATACAAATACTATGTTTGAAACATGACCAAACAAACCTATATCCTGCTCAGCCATTTCAATGCTGGAAAAGCGCAGCAGGTCAGGCAGCATCCAAGGAACAGGAAACTCTGTACCATCCGTGAGTACTTAGACATGCATGGCTTAATCTTTGAGACAAGCATATGCTACTGGTAGGATCACCCAGGTATATTAAGCCATGCAAGTCTCAGTACTCACGGATGGTACAGAATTTCCTGTTCCTTGGATGCTGCCTGACCTGCTGTGCATTTTCAGCTCTGATACTCCAGCATCTGCAGACCTCACTTTCTCCTCAGCCATTTCAATGCCAATCACAAAGGTTTTGAAGGAGCTATTAAAAAGCAAGACTTTAGTGGGCGGCACGGTGGCACAGTGGTTAGCACTGCTGCCTCACAGCGCCTGTAGACCCGGGTTCAATTCCCGACTCAGGCGACTGACTGTGTGGAGTTTGCACGTTCTCCCCGTGTCTGCGTGGGTTTCCTCCGGGTGCTCCGGTTTCCTCCCACAGTCCAAAGATGTGCGGGTCAGGTGAATTGGTCAAGCTAAATTGCCCGTAGTGTTAGGTAAGGGGTAAATGTGGGGGTGTGGGTGGGTTGCGCTTCGGCGGGTTGGTGTGGACTTGTTGGGCCGAAGGGCCTGTTTCCACACTGTAAGTCTAATCTAATCTAATTGTACTTTCACCTTTTTTTAATCACCAAAGCTTTGGTACTTGTGTTTAGTCTAGATTGCTGTATTTTAATTTTTGCCTCTACTTTTGGTCTGGGCAGTAGATGGTGTTGGGGTAACATTCACTCACATGCCTGCTTCCTTATCTTTACAACGAGAGTATCTTACCGTGAATAAGCCCCCTCCTGACTCCTTTCTCCACCACCCTCCCGCCACCAAAGCCTGTCCACTGTCTAAACAACACAAGTTAGGAGTGTGATGGAATATCCTGACTTTGTCATAGTACTATACAGCATAACAGTCCCTTTGGTCCAACTTGTCCATGCAGACCATTTATCCTAAATTAATCTAGTCCCATTGGCCCATATCCCTCTAAACCCTTCCTGTTCATATACCCATCCAGATGCCTTTTAAATGTTGTCATTGCTAGCCTCCACTTCCTCTGGCAGCTCATTCCACACACGCACCACACTTTATGAAAAAGTTGCCCCTTAGGTCCCTTTTATATCTTTCCCCTCTCACCCTAAACCTATGCCCCTCTAGTTCTGGACTCTCGCCCCCCCCCTCCCCCAACCCAAGGAAATGACCTTGTCTGTTTACCCTATCTATGTCCCTGATGATTTTATAAACTCTATAAGGTTACCCCTCAGCCTCTGATGCTCCAGGGAAAACAGCCCCAGCCTGTTCAGCCCCTCTATTACTCAAACCCTCCAATCCTGGTAACATCCTTGTAAATCTTTTCTGAACCCTTTCAGGTTTCACAACATCTTCCCGATAGGAAGGAGACCAGAATTGCACACAATATTCCAAAAGTGGCCTAACCAATGTCCTGTACAGCCGCAACATGGCCTCCTAACTCTGATAATCAGTGCTCTGATCTATAAAGGGAACAATACCAAATTCCTCCTTCACTATCCTATCTACCTGTGACTCCACTGTCAAGGAGCTATGAACCTGTACTCCAAGGTCCCTTTGTACAGCAATGCTGAATCATGAAGTGTTTAAGTGCTGCCTTTCCAAAATGTGGTACCTTGCATTTATCTAAACTCTATCTGTCACAACTCAGCCCATTGGCCCATCTTGATCAAGAGATTACTTACAGTGTGGAAACAGGCCCTTCGGCCCAACAAGTCCACACAGACCCTCCGAAGCGCAACCCACCCATACCCCTACCCCTAACACTACGGGCAATTTAGCACAGCCAATTCACCCTAACCTGCACATCTTTGTACTGTGGGAGGAAACCCACACAGACACAGGGAGTCGCCTGAGGCAGGAATTGAACCCGGGTCTCTGGCGCTGTGAGGCAGCAGTGCTAACCACCGTGCCGCCCACCAATCAGAGGCAACCTTCTTCACCGTCCACTACACCTCTAATTTTGGTGTCATCTGCAAATTTACTTACCATTACCCCCTATGTTTGCATCCCAATCGTTTATATAAATGATGAAAAGTAGTGGGCCCAGCACTAATCCTTGTGGCACTCCACTGGTCACAGGCCTCCAGTCTGAAAAACAACCCTCCACCACCACCCTCTGTCTTCTACCTTTGAGCCAGTTCTGTATCCACATGGCTAGTTCTCCCTGTGTTCCAATGGGATCTAACCTTGTTAAACAGCCTACTCTTTTTGAAATGCCTTACTGAAGTTCACATAGACCATATCTACCGCTCTGCCCTCATCAATCCTCTTCGTTACGACGACAAACAAAACTCGCCTGGGTGGGCACAGCACCAACAACACTCAAAGCTCAACACCACCCAGCACAAAATGACTCTGCATTCCAATTCCGTCCAGCAGAAAAACTATTTTGAGGAACTGTTATGCGTGACTTGACACATTTATGATGACCCTGTTAAAAGCCTCCAAGCTTTCATTTATCTGCAATCATTTTGCTGTTTTTTCCGCACTCAAATTTTTGCTTGCTGATAATTCTGCGAAGTGTCTTGGAACACGTTATTATGTTAAAGGTGCAATTATAAAAAAAATCTTAAGTTGTTCTTACGAAAATGGCCTGGTACTTTCAACTGCTTCCTCTTGGTGGCGATGCTGAGCCAGTCGTGCTCCTAGTTGTGAAAGCAGCACTTATGGCATCTGTGTTCCAATGGGACATTGCTTAAAAGCAGCAGTATTTAATATTCTAAATTTCAAACATGAGGTTTTGGTTCTTTTTGTCCCGTGGGCAATGCTTGAGGTGCGCAGGTAATTAATATCCGTGGGACACCTCTGAATTCCACAATGGCTGATCAGCAGACAATCTCAAATTCCTGCTAATTTGAACGTGCTGCCTTTAAGAGTGAGCGTTCATCTCTGAATGCTCCATATTTTATTCACAATAGGGTGTGCAGCTTTAGGACAACATTAATAGGCATGGACCAGCAGGAGGTACTTTCCTCCAGCTCGCTTTAACAAAAATTCCACAGTGCTCCATGGCTTAGTAAGTTGGAGACACTTTATCTTTTTCCAATTTCAAACAAGCGCCATTTTGTTGCGAGTGATGGTCATCCCATCTAGTTGTTTAGTGTCTAATCCACTTTTTTTTTAGCTTCCATCTGTTTAATATTTCACTTTTTTTTAAAAAGAAAGTATATATTGTGGGGTTTAGGCATTACTGGGATAATCAGAGTTTAATTGCCCCGTCCCTAGTTGCCCCCCTTGAGAAGGTGGGGGGTGAGCTGCCATCTTGAACCGCTGCAGTCCATGTGCTGTGGGTTGACCCACAATGCCCTGAGGGAGGAAATTCCAGGATTCTGTCCCAGTGACACTGAAGGGACGGTGATATATTTCCAAGTCAGGATGGTGAGGGGCTCGGAGGGGAACTTGCAGGGGGTGGTGTTCCCATGTATCTGCTGCCCTTGTCCTTCTAGATGGAAATGGTGGTGGGTTTGGAAGGTGCTGCCTGAGGATCTTTGGTGAGTGTCTGCAGTGCATCTTGTCGATGGTACACACTGCTGTTACTGAGCGTCGGTGTTCCAGTGGGAATTGTACTATTGTCCTCCACTGTGAAAACTAAGACAAAGTATTGATTCAGCATCTCTGCCATCTCAGTGTTCCCCACTATGAAGGTTTCATCTTCCAAGGGACCAACATTCACATTAGCGACTCTCTTCCCTTTTATATACCTGTAGAAGCTTTTGCTATCCTTTTTGGTATTTTGTGCTAGTTTTCTTTCATAATTTACCTCAGCTTTTTTTTAGTATCCCTTTGTTTACGTTTGAAAGTTTCCCAATCTTCCAGCCTGCAACTGGCCTTTGCAATATGGCCCACTTTAGTTGTAGACTTTATATTGTCCTTGACCTTCTTGTTTAGCCATGGATATTTTTGACCCCACTCCCCCCGCCAATCAGCACCATCTTTCTTCCTCACTGGGAAATATTTTGGTTGTGAGGAATTGAGTAGCTCCTTAAACATTTGCCACTGCTCATCAACTGTCTTACCTTTTAGCCTTCCTGTCCAATCTACTTGAGCCAAATCTGTCCTCATGCCAATGTAATTTCCTTTGTTTAATTCCAGAGCACTACTGTGGGACTCCACTTTCTCACCTCCAAACTACATTTTGAATTCTATCATACTATGGTCACTACTCCCGAGAGTACCTTTAATTATGATGTCATCAATTAATGTCTCCTGATTACATGGTACCAAATCCAGAGTAGCTAGAGTAATTTTACAATATACTGTTCTAAGAAACAATCTCTCATACAGTCAATGAACTCTGACTCCAGGCTACCCTTGCCAGTTTGATTCCTCCAATCGATGTTAAAATCACCCACGATTATTGCTGTACCTTTCTTGTAAGCCTCTAATATTTCCTGCTTTATACTGTGCCCCACTGTGGAACTCCTGATTGGGGACCCATAGATTACTGGAGTGCAGGTTCCTAGCTCCTTGAAAGTGGAGTCGCAGGTAGATAGGATAGTGAAGGAGGGGTTTGGTATGCTTCCCTTTATTGGTCAGAGTATTGAGTACCGGAGTTGGGAGGTCATGTTGCGGCTGTACAGGACATTGGTCAGGCCACTGTTGGAATATTGCGTGCAATTCTGGTCTCCTTCCTATCGGAAAGATGTTGTGAAACTTGAAAGGGTTCAGAAAAGATTTACAAGGATGCTGCCAGGGTTGGAGGGTTTGAGCTACAGGGAGAGGCTGAACAGGCTGGGGCTGTTTTCCCGGGAACGTCGGAAGCTGAGGGGTGACCTTATAGAGGTTTATAAAATCATGAGGGGCATGGATAGGGTAAATAGACAAAGTCTTTTCCCTGGGGTCGGGGAGTCCAGAACTAGAGGAGCATAGGTTTAGGGTGAGAGGGGAAGGATATAAAAGAGACCTAAGGGGCAACTTTTTCACGCAGAGGGTGGTACGTGTATGGAATGAGCTGCCAGAGGAAGTGGTGGAGGCTGGTACAATTACAACATTTAAGAGGCATTTGGATGAGTATATGAATAGGAAGGGTTTGGAGGGATATGGGCCGGGTGCTGGCAGGTGGGACTAGATTGGGTTGGGATATCTGGTTGGCATGGACGGGTTGGGCCGAAGGGTCTGTTTCCGTGCTGTACATCTCTCTGACTCTATGATCCTAAGTACTTCTTTCCTCTTTCTTATTTTTACTGATTCCAAATGTCGATCTCCCATGCTTAGGTCATTTCTCATTACAGCACTGAGCCCTTCCTTCCTCAGCACGGCCATCCCACCTCCTTCTCCTTTCAGTCTATGGATCGGAAATGCTGAGTACCCTTGGATATTCAACTGCCAGACCTGGTAATCATGTCTCAACGACCAAATCGGACCCTTTCGTTTCTATTTGCGAAATTAACTCATTGATTTTGTTTCGAGTGCTAAATGCATTTGTTCTACTGGTAAATTGTCCTACTTTTAAAATAATTCCTTGGTGCATAAAGATATTCACCTGATCTGTCTGGTAACCATCCACCACATCGCACTCTTACCTCCTCCTTTATTGGGGGTTTTCTGAGTTCCCCTCCAACTGAACCCCACCCACCCCCATTTCGCTAGGACATGGATCCCAACACAATTCAGATGAAGACCATCCCATTGGAACAGGTCCCTTCTTCCCCAGTTCTGGTACCAATGTCCCATGCAGTGAAGCCCATTTCTCCCACCCCAATCTTTGAGCCACACGTTTACCTTAAGCTTGCTGACCCTGTGCCAATTAGCTCAGGGAGTAACCCAGAGATCATTACCCTTTTTGGTCCTGCTTAATAATTTAGCTCCTTCTACTCACTTAGCAGAACCTCTGGCCCAGTTTATCTAATGTCATTGGTACCTGTGTGGACCACAACCGTGTCTGAGCTGCTTAACCCCCACGGTCCTTCCCTTTCCCCATAACCCTTGATTCCCGACTGATCAAGAATCTCTCTATCTCAGCCGTAACTGTACACAAGGACTCTGCCCCCACGGCTCTCTGTGGTAAGGAGTTCCAAACTCGCTGAGGGAAGCAATTCCTCCTCCTCTCAGTCTGAAATTGGTGCCCTTTATTCTGGTCCGAGACTCCCCCATGAGGGGAAACATCCTCTCAGTATTTACCCTGTCAAGCCCCTTAAGGGACCAAGGGATCCTTCCATATCCGCCACAAATTCACCTGCACCTCCACACGCATCATTTACTGCATCCGCTGCACCCGATGTGGCCTCCTCTATATTGGGGAGACGGGCTGCCTACTTGCGGAGTGTTTCAGGGAACACCTCTGGGACACCCGGACCAACCAACCCAACCAGCCCGTGGCTCAACACTTTAACTCTCCCTCCCACTCCACCGAGGACATGCAGGTCCTTGGACTCCTCCATCGCCAGACCATAACAACACGACGGTTGGAGGAAGAGCGCCTCATCTTCCGCCTGGGAACCCTTCAACCACAAGGGATGAACTCAGATTTCTCCAGTTTCCTCATTTCCCCTCCCCCCACCTTGTCTCAGTCAAATCCCTCGAAATCAGCACCGCCCTCCTAACCTGCAATCTTCTTCCTGACCTCTCCGCCCCCACCCCACTCCGGCCTATCACCCTCACCTTGACCTCCTTCCACCTATTGCATTCCCAACACCCCTCCCCCAAGTCCCTCCTCCCTACCTTTTATCTTAGCCTGCTGGACACACTTTCCTCATTCCTGAAGAAGGGCTTATGCTCGAAACGTCGACTCTCCTGCTCCTTGGATGCTGCCTGACCTGCTGCGTTTTTCCAGCAACACATTTCCAGCTCTGATCTCCAGCATCTGCAGGCCTCACTTTCTCCTCCAGTGACCGTCACTTCCCTGTGTTTGAACCAGGTACTGGTGTGTATGGTCCCCTGAAGCATACAACACAGCTGCTGTTCAAAAAACATCTTCAGGGCGGTGTGGACTTGCTGGGCTGAAGGGCCTGGTTCCATACTGTAGGGGATCTAATCTAATCTCAAAAACAAAATGGTCCTTCCAACCTACAAGGCCGTCTTTGTCCAGAAGATGCTCCTCAGTGGTTTGAAGATGGGATATTATGAGAGTGCACAGGAACTTAACTCCAACCGCCACAATGGTGCAGACTGAAAAACACCACAGACCTTTGCCAGAAGTGATCAGAAGTGAATGAACGCCAAGGCTAATGGAGGAGACACGGGTTGGGATGATATGAAGGAAGATCATTGCAGTAAGTTTGAGGGAGGGTTTTAAAGGGGACGGAGAGTGTGATGGAGAGGGTTTGCAGGGGGAGGAGGTGCGGAGCATGGAGGCCGAAGTAAGTGAGTGGATGCGGTTGGGTTGTCATGGGCTTTTCGGAGATCGGAAGGGCTGAGATCATGGAGACAAACTGAGAATTTTAACATTGGCTCCCCCGTACAGAGGGGAATCATACAATCCCGACGGTGTGGAAACAGGCCATTTGGCCCAACAAGTCCACACCAACCCTCTGAAGAATAACCCACCCAGATCCATTCCCCATTACTCTACATTTACCCCTGACTAATGCATCTAACTTATACATCCTAAACACTATAGCAATTTAACATGGCTAATCCACCCTAACCTGAACACATTTGGACTGTGGGAGGAAACCAGAGCAAACCCACACAGACACGGGGAGAATGTGCAAACTCCACACAGACAGTCACCCAAGGTTGGAATCGAACCCAGGTCCCTGGCGCTGTGAGGCAGCAGCGCTAACCACTGAGCCACTGTGCCACCCATATGTTGGGATGGTTGACACCTTTTCGAATATAGTCACCGCTGGTTTGGATCAGCTGATGTTTATGGAGGGTGAGAGATAGGAGACCAGCCAGAAGAACGTTGGTCAGTTAAATCTCGATGCAACAGCGTTGGCTTCGGCGACAGATGAGCAGAGGCTGGGGTGGCAGATGGACATTACTCATGTCCATCTCTGCGGCAGTCTTAGTACAGATGTAGAGGAGCTCTTGTAGAACAATGGATATTGTCCCCACTTCTGAGCACGAGGCTCCAAGTTCAAATCCCACTGCAGCAAGGCACACACGTGACGTGATTGAGCATGACCAAGTCACTGCGTGGATTGCAGACAGACATAGATAAGTTCTTGCTTGGGAAGGCGGTCAAGGGTTACAGGGAGAAGGCAGGAGAATGGGGTTGAGCAATGTAACAGCCATGATCAAATGGTCCAGCAGACTCAATGGGCCGAATGACCTAATTCTGTTCCTATCTCTTACAGTCTTATGGATAAGAATGCCCAGTGATGGAACGAAGCTTGAACCGCCATCGTTGCCATCTACTGTTCCCATTCCATCCTTGGGGTTGTTGCAGTGTTATGATCCCAGTTAATATTAATATTCAACAAGTTAGATCCTAGAGTGAAAATTGGCTTGATAGATCTGTTTTTCTTCTAAACCGTGCTGGGTACTGAGCCCATTTACAAGAACCTGTTTTAACACAAAGAATCAAACGCTTGTGAAACAAGCGAGGCATGAACGATATTATACTGGACAGAAAGGATGGGAAGGTTGCATTGCCAGCACTGAAGTGATTCAAACTCAACAACCTCACCTTACAACGCCAAATAAACAAGGAGAAAGTGAGGACTGCAGATGCTGGAGATCAGAGCCGAAAATGTGTTGCTGGAAAAGCGCAGCAGGTCAGGCAGCATCCAAGGAGCAGGGGAGTCGACGTTTCGGGCATGAGCCCTTCCTCAGGAAAAAAATGCCATCAAAAAAAAAAGCCCAGTGACCATTTATCACTATCTTCACACGAAGGCTTCCTGCTCAGGCTGTCACTGCTTCCTTTCGGCTCATGTCTGTGCATTCACCAGCTGCTTTTCTTCTCTTCAGCTGGTGTCTGTCTTGAAGACACTTAAAACAAACTGCAACCTGCTCTCACTCCAGGACACACCCAAGCTGTCGGATCCCACAATTTCCAGCAGTTTCATAGGACTTCTTTCTTGAGAGTTTAATGCCTCTGCCTTCACTTTCTGATATACACACACACACACACACACACACACACACACAGACTGACGGACTCCCTCCTCAATGTTTCTGATAAGAATAAGAATCACAGAGTCATCCCGCACAGAAACAGACCCTTCGGTCCAACCAGTCCATGCTGACCAGGTTTCCCTAAACTGAACTCGTCCCATTTGCCAGCACCCGGCCCATATCCCTCCAAACCCTTCCTATCCATATACCCATCCAGATGCCTTTTAAATGCTGTAATTGTCCCAGCCTCCACCACATCCTCTGGCAGCTCATTCTATACACGTACCACCCTCTGTGTGAAAATGTTGCCCCTTAGGGCTTTTAAAATTTTTTTCCCCTCTCACCCTAAACCTTCTAGTTCTGGGCTCCCCCACCCCAGGGAAAAGACTTTGTCTATTTATCCTATCCATGCCCCTCATGATTTTATAAACCTCTATAAGGTCCCCCCTCAGCCTCTGATGCTCCAGGGAAAACAGCCCCAGCCTGTTCAGCCTCTCCCTGTAGCTCAAACCCTCCAACCCTGGCAACATCCTTGTAAATATTTCCTGAACCCTTTCAAGTTTCACAACATCTTTCCGATAGGAAGGAGACCAGAATTGCACGCAATATTCCAACAACAGTGGCCTAACTAATGTCCTGTACAGCCACAACATGACCTCCCAACACCTGTACTCAATACTCTGACCAATAAAGGAAAGCATACCAAACGCCTCCTTCACTATCCTATCTACCTGTGACTCCACTTTCAAGGAGCTATGAACCTGCACTCCAAGGTCTCTTTGTTCAGCATCACTCCCTAGGACCTTCCCATTCATTTACCTATCTCCTGTGAGTGCACACATAGATGGCCTCGTTGAACTTTAAGGGGCCCTAGTCTTTTGCCCTTACTATTGGATTCGCCTTGACTTTAACTGCCAAAACTGTCAGATGTCACCTTTTTGCCCTGTTAATTTCCCCTGAGTGTACTCCCACACCCTCTATACTCCTCGAGGGATTTACTTGATCCTAGCTGTCCATACCGGAAATACGCATCCGCCATTTTCTGGACCAGAGCCTCCCTCCTCCTGCCATCCTTCTCCATCACATGCTGTCCCTGAACATTCGTTATCATAGCATCCCAACAGTGTGGAAACAGGTGATTTGGCCCAACAAGTCCACACCCGTCCTCCAAAGAGCAACCCACCCAGACCCATTTCCCTACTCCTAATACTCTACATTTCCACCCCCCCCCAACCACTGCACCTTACCTGCACATCCCTGGGCACTATGGGACAATTTAGCACGGCCAATCCACCCTAACCTGCACATCCCTGGGCACTATGGGACAATTTACCATGGCCAATACACCCTAACCTGCACATCCCTGGGCATTATGGGACAATTTAGCACGGCCAATCCACCCTAACCTGCACATCCCTGGGCACTATGGGACAATTTAGCATGGCCAATCCACCCTAACCTGCACATCCCTGGGCACTATGGGACAATTTAGCATGGGCAATCCATCCTAACCTGCACATCCCTGGGCACTATGGGACAATTTAGCATGGGCAATCCACCCTAACCTGCACATCCCTGGGCACTATGGGACAATTTAGCATGGCCAATCCACCCTAACCTGCACATCCCTGGACACTATGGGACAATTTAGCATGGCCAATCCACCCTAACCTGCACATCCCTGGGCACTATGGGACAATTTAGCACGGCCAATCCACCCTAACCTGCACATCCCTGGGCATTATGGGACAATTTACCATGGCCAATCCACCCTAACCTGCACATCCCTGGGCACTATGGGACAATTTACCATGGCCAATCCACCCTAACCTGCACATCCCTGGGCATTATGGGACAATTGAGCATGGCCAATCCACCCTAACCTGCACATCCCTGGGCATTATGGGACAATTTACCATGGCCAATCCACCCTAACCTGCACATCCCTGGGCATTATGGGACAATTGAGCATGGCCAATCCACCCTAACCTGCACATCCCTGGGCACTATGGGACAATTTAGCATGGGCAATCCATCCTAACCTGCACATCCCTGGGCACTATGGGACAATTTAGCATGGGCAATCCACCCTAACCTGCACATCCCTGGGCACTATGGGACAATTTAGCACGGCCAATCCACCCTAACCTGCACATCCCTGGGCACTATGGGACAATTTAGCATGGCCAATCCACCCTAACCTGCACATCCCTGGACACTACGGGACAATTTAGCATGGCCAATCCACCCTAACCTGCACATCCCTGGGCACTATGGGACAATTTAGCATGGCCAATCCACCCTAACCTGCACATCCCTGGGCACTATGGGACAATTTAGCATGGCCAATCCACCCTAACCTGCACATCCCTGGGCACTATGGGACAATTTAGCATGGGCAATCCACCCTAACCTGCACATCCCTGGACTGTGGGAGGACACCCACAGGAACGTGCAAACTCCTCACAGACAGTCGCCTGAGGCAGCAGTGCCAACCACTGAGCCACCGTGCTGCCCCAGATTCTTACTTTTGAAAAGTTCCCAATTGCCAGACGTGCCTTTACCTGCAAACAGTCTCCTCCAAATCAACTTTGAAAGTTCCTGTCTAATACCATCAGCACCAAAAATGAAACTAAAACCCTGTTTCCCTGCAGCTTCACACAGACTGCGAGCTATCGATGAAAAGCATACTTGAGTTTTTAGAAACAGCAACTGTGATTCCTTCGCAGAGTGGGTAATGTGGATCAGATTGGTACCCTCAGCACAAGGTTTCATCCCCATTTGGGGCTGGGGCGGCGGGATTTGGGAGCTGTCCTGGGGCCCAGACTTCAGGAAGCTCAACTCGGGATCAGCGATGGCGCCACGCTGTGGGATTCGATTGGTTTGGACTCAGCTGGCTGCCAGACCAGAGATTGGTGCTGGTAACGAGGGGACAGCTTGGAGCCGGGAATGCAAACGGTGGCGGCTTTCTTCCAAATGGATTCGCTGGCTACGGCGGGAGAAGGCAAGACTGGAGCCAAATGGGTACGGTGCCATCCGACTGGACAAAGGAAGAGAGGTTGTGGAGAGATGGGTGAAGGCTGTTATCAGGATGGGGAGAGATGGCTTGTGTCACAACAGCTACCATTTTGAGAGAATAACAACAAAATGGACTATTATTTCAGTGGTGAAAAATGGAAGCTGTGCAGAGGGAGCTGGGTGTCATAGAACATAGAAGAATAGAAAACAATTCTATTTTCCCCTGTGCTTGAATCACAGAGGGTTGAACTGCTGGTATAACAGGTAATTAGGAAGGCAAATGGAACATTGCTTGGGGGATGGAGTTTATAAGCAGGGAGGTTATGTTGCAACTGTACAAGGGGCTGGTGAGGCCACTCCTGGAGTACTGTGGGCAGTCTGGGTCTCCTGACTTTAGAAAGGATGTACTGGCACTGGAGGGGGACCAGAGCGGGTTCACGATATTGGTTCCAGAGTTGAGGGGGTCGGTTTGTGAGGAGGGATTGAGTAGACTGGGATTATATTCATTGGAATTTAGAGGAATGAGGGATTTCTTGGAGAAACATATAAAATAATGAAGGGAATGCATAAGCTAAAAGCAGGGAGGTTGAAACTAGAACTAAGGGGCATAGCCTCAAACTGAGGAGGAGCAGATTTCAGACTGAGTTCAGGAGCAATGTCTTCACCCAGAAGGTTGTGAATCTGTGGAACTCCCTGCCCAGTGAAGCAGTTGAGGCGACCTCACCGAATGTTGTTAAGGTGATGATAGGTAGATGTTTGAACAGTAGAGGGTGTAAGGGTTAGAGTGAGAGGGCGGGTAAGTGGAGCTGAGGTCATGAGAAGATCAGCCATGATCTTATTGAATGGTGGGAGCAGGCGCGAAAGGCCGCACAGCCTCCTCCTGGTTCTGATGGGAACTTGTAAGAGCTGTGGAAGCTAGGTGGAGCCCTGGTTAGTGACCCATGGCAGAGAGACTGGGCAGCTGACAGAAGGCTCGAGGACTTTTCACAGGAGATGGGCCATTGGAGGGGAGGCAGCAGTTAAAGGAACAGAACGTGATGTGGGTTCAACGTTGGGTGGGGGTGGGGGTGGGGAGGGATGCGACCTGAGGCACAAACACCTCACACTCAGAGGGAGGAGGGGCAAGTGTTACGACACGGTGGTGAACCCCCCTCTGTTCAATTAAACCAAGCCCCCAGAAAAGTTCACCTTGTGTTGTAATCTGTTAAAGTATGAGTGCCAGAGAACTCCCCAAATTCCACTATTTAAAGAAAATAACATCAAATTATTTTTTAACTCTAAAAGTGAACATGAAACAGCAACTATTCACAACTGTTAGCTCCCCCTTTCTCTTAACTGCTTATTATCTGCCACAAACTCTATAACAATATGCTGTTCCAGTAAAACACTTATTCAAATTACATCAACTTAATTTCAACACCCCACAGCCGCTGTCATCTTTAGTGTCTTTCTTCTTCCAGTTGAGGATCTCCCTGGGTTGTCTTCTTTATTTTTACTGTGAGTATATTTTACATGAAAGGGTACCTTTTAGGTAGAGATAGAGAGTGTTTCCTAACTTCCCATCTCTATTGCAATTGCTCTCTCTCCAGTTTTCAAAATGTCCGCATTTTTATATCCCCAACATCGGATCGTCTCATTGGTTCGATATTGGCAAAACAATTAATTCCTACTCGATTGGGTTTTCATATCCTGGGGCATAATTTCAACTGATTGGTTCAATACAAATTGCTGTCAAAACAGCCACCAAAACTCAAGTATCCATTTCACAGTCAAATGTTATATATTTTCAATTTTCCAGCACACTCTGGGACTGTCATCTAGTCATATCACACAGTTACTTATAAGCTGTCAGTTCAGAACAGCAGTCACTGTCTTCTTAAAGGTACAGTAGACGCCTTCAACTTCATAACAGAAGGTTTAAGGAACTGGAGAAAAGCAGCCAGTGATAGGTGATACCCATGTGGTGGATAAAGGAGAGTGAACCCCAATAGTGCTTGAAGAGCAAATTCCTCCCATATTAAAATGCAGACATACAGTATTAATGGCATATTAGGATAGTGTGTAAGGGCTCCTGTAGCACAGTGATACTGTCTCTACCACGTGGTCTGGGTTCAAGTCCCATCCATTGTGAGGAATATATGGGAGTGGTGGACTCCCAGTAGCAGTGGTGGACTCGCTCTCTTTATGGGATGTGCAGGTTAGGGTGGATTGGCCATCCTGTTCCTTGGATGCTGCCTGACCTGCTGTGCTTTAACACATTTTCAACTCTCTCTCTTTATGGGCATGTAAGCGGGCATTGGATAGGCATATGGAGGATAGTGGGCTAGTGTAGGTTAGGTGGGCTTGGGTTGGCACAACATAGAGGGCCAAAGGGCCTGTACTGCGCTGTATTTTTCTATGTTCTATATTTTTTAATTTTACATACATGGGAGGAGTTGTTTGGTCTGATCAAACGAGATGAAGATAAACACTGGCACATTCCACGATTTTAGTGAAACTATTGCTCTTGAGTCTTGATGTGGAGGTGCTGGTGTTGGACTGGGGTGGACAAAGTGAAAAATCACACAACGCCAGGTTATAGTCCAACAGAATTATTGGGAAGCACACTAGCTTTCGGAGCGACACTCCTTCAGGTAACTGTGGAGCAGGATCATAAGACACAGAATTTATTTCAAAAGATTGCAGTGTCATGCAACTGAAAAGAATCAAACTCAGAGATGGATTGCGAGTGCAAGGGTTAGCAGGTGTGAGGTACTTTAGGCCGATGAGTGTGTCAACAGAAGAGAGCACCCTCAGTAATGTTTCTACTGTGCATCAACATAGGAACTCGCTTTCCACACATATAACACAACTCTTGCTTTATTCTCTGGCTTCACAAAGCTGGATTCTCACAGCAGCAATGTTAAAACACAACGGTGGCACAGTGGTTAGCACTGCTGCCTCACAGCGCCAGAGACCCGGGTTCAATTCCCACCTCAGGCAACTGACTGTGTGGAGTTTGCACGTTCTCCCCGTGTCTGCGTGGGTTTGCTCCGGTTTCCTCTCACAGTCCAAAGATGTGCAGGTTAGGGTGGATTGGCCGTGCTAAATTGTCCCATAGTGCCCAGGGATGTGCAGGTTAGGGTGGATTGGCCATGCTAAATTGTCCCATAGTGCCCAGGGACGTGCAGGTTAGGGTGGATTGGCCATGCTAAATTGTCCCATAGTGTCCCAGGGATGTGCAGGTTAGGGTGGATTGGCCATGCTAAATTGTCCCATAGTGCCCAGGGATGTGCAGGTTAGGGTGGATTGGCCATGCTAAATTGTCCCATAGTGCCCAGGGATGTGTAGGTTAGGGTGGATTGGCCATGCTAAATTGTCCCATAGTGCCCAGGGATGTGCAGGGTTAGGGTGGATTGGCCCTACTTAATTACCCATAGTGTTAGGTGTATTAATCAGAGGGGGGTGGGTTGCTCTTCAGAGGGTCGGTGTGGACTTGTTGGGCTGAAAGGCTTGTTTCCACACTGTAGGGAATTGAACCTAATTCTGGCCTCCCTGCTATCATTCGTCATTAAACGTGAAAGGGTTCAGAAAAGATTTACAAGGATGTTGCCAGGGTGGGAGGGTTTGAGCTACAGGGAGAGGCTGAACAGGCTGGGGCTGTTTTCCCTGGAGCGTCGGAGGCTGAGGGGTGACCTTATAGAGGTTTATAAAAGCATGAGGGGCATGGATAGGGTAAATAGGCAAAGTCTTTTCCCTGGGGAGGTGGAGTCCAGAACTAGAGGGCATAGGTTTAGGGTGAGAGGGGAAAGATATAAAAGAGACCTGAGGGGCAACTTTTTCACACAGAGGGTGGTACGTGTATGGAATGAGCTGCCAGAGGAAGTGGTGGAGGCTGGTACAATTACAGCATTTAAAAGGCATCTAGATGGGGACATGAATAGGAAGGGGTTAGAGGGATATGGGCCAAGTCCTGGCAAATGGGACTAGATTGGGTTGGGATATCTGGTTGGCATGGACTAGTTGGACCGAAGGGTCTGTTTCTGTGTTGTACATTGCTATGACTCTAAGTGCTCTCTTGAATAGATCCAACTTTTTTTTTAACTCATTGCCTGTTTCAGGATTCGCAATCCCCTATAAATCTGAGCTGGACAATGGCCACACAATCAGAAGTCAAGCCCAGGAGTCTTTCGTACCTGCAGTATCGCTCCCTCTGACACCATTCCAGTGAGTTCACGGCTACGAAGAAACAGCAGCACGCAATACGGTGAATACTGGGAGCACTGGCGAAGTCAGGACAGCAACCTCACTTTCAAACGCCTGGTTTCAGCGATCAGAATGGGTCACATGTCTGAAGCAATCGTCAGCCCCAGTGGCGTTCCCTGTTGGCACTCAGTGGCAACACCTGTCCCTCCGCGAGATTATCCAGAGACCCCACGGTCCAGAGATTATGGAAATCCCCAGTCACCCTTCCCAAGATATGGCATGGTGGTGGGGGGGGTGGGGGGGGGGGGGGGGGGTTAGATATGTTTCAGAGCCAGCTGGTGCCCGGAGAGATGATGGCCTGGAGACCTTGGTAATGTTCTGGGGACTTGGGTTCGAATGCTGACACGTGGAATTTGAATTTGATTTTGCAAAATCTGGAATTAAGAGCCTATTGACTGTGAATCCATCGCTGATTGTCAGGGGGGAGGAACCCATCTGGTTCACTCATGCCCTTTAGGGAGGGACACTACCCTCCTGACCTGGTCCGGCTTACATGACACATGTATGTTGTCAATGTTAATTGCCACTTGTCATGGCCAAGTCTGAACTTTGTCCGGTTGGCAGAGTGGGGAGACAGATGGTCGCGAAGATTCAATGGGGGAGGTGATGATCCTATCACTATCCAGAAACTCAGCGAATGCTCTGGGGACCCGGGTTCGAATCTTGCCACGGCAGATGGTGGCATTTGAATAAAAATACGCCAGAAACACCCTGGAATTCAGAAGCTACTGATGAGCATGGAAAAATCTCACTCGGTTTGTGAATGTCCTTGAGGGAAGGAAGCTGCCATCCTTACCTGGTCTGGGCTTACATATAACTCCAGACCCACAGCCAATGGGGTTGACCCTTAACTGCCCTCTGGGTAATTAGGGATGGGTAATAAATGCTGGGCCGAGCCATGTTCTGTGAATGAATATCGATAAAAATGTCGTTCCTTTGCAGTCGATGGGATTGGGCACTGAATAAAACAAGCAGGTGATCAAATGCTCCATCCGACTGCACATTTTGACCTGTCGTTTTGTTTTTGGAGGGAGCACTTGTCAGTGTTATCCCCTCTCATCTTCCTTTCGTAAGGCTGTTTGTCACCGCCATTATGAGACCGTGGGGCTTATGAGGCTGTCTTCTGGCCCAGCTAGGAAGAGGCACAATCAAAACACAGCTTTCAATTACATCATTCCCCCCCCCCCCACTGCTCACCTCCTGGGCCTGAGGCAGAATACCCCTTCCCTCCAACCTTCAGACCAGAAAAGGCAGAGCCCAGCCGTGAATACTCCACAAGCTGTTCCAACAAACTGCGACAAGGTGACCCCGATTCCTGCCACAGCTCATCATGAGTCATTTGGTAACGACTTAATTACTGTTGTCAAATAAAACAATGCCCTTTTTATAGCAAGGGGCTGGTTTGGTGAATAATTGTCTTTTGCACTATAATTTAAAATATAAATAATTGATAAAATGGGATGGAGATTATTGTGGGATTTCATCCTTAGCAGTTAAAGGGACTAACTTGGTCTGACACAGTGGGAGTTTTTGTTTTGTCTGTAGTTTAGGAACTTGGGTACTGCGTTTCTTCGTTTAAAATAGATTATTTTAATAAAGATTCCAGCCTTGAAATGCATTCTGTAGCTGCATGCTGCATTTTTATTCTGTTGGCACAGCGCAATTTAATTCAGAATAAAGCTCTGCAGGACAATATAGATCAGTCAGACGAGAACAGCAGCAAGGAAAGGAGTTACTTCACACACCCAAACAGCCAGAACAATAAATAGGTTGCAACAAATCCAACGCACCCACACAGCCTGTGCGAAACACCGGAGGTATCCATCAGTGCCTGCCTTTTGTGGATATGTCATGGGGTTGGGGATAAACTTGTGGAGAGGCAATTGTTTTCATTCACGGGATGTGCACATCACTACCTCCCTTCCCATCACCTCCAATCCAGTCAAACGCTGACAAACGCTGAGGCAGTCAAGAAAGTGTCAGTGCACGATTCTAAATTATAATACAGCCAAAAATTGTGGATGGGAACTTACTTTCACCTCAGTCATGTAGAAAACATTTGGCATTGTCAGCGTTTGACTGGATTGGAAGTGATGGGAAGGGAGGTAGTGATTGGTCAGTGCTTCGAGTATGCAATGAAGGGTATGTAGGTTCATCTGATCGGATAAAGGGCCCACACGACATCGAGGGCCGAAGGGTCTATACTTTGCTGTACTGTTCTACGAGGGTAGGAGTTGGGAGGTGATGTTGCGGCTGTACAGGACATTGGTGAAGCCACTGTTGGAATACTGCATGCAATCCTGCTATAGGAAGGATGTTGTGAAACTTGAAAGGGTTCAGAAAAGATTTACAAGGATGTTGCCAGGGTTGGAGGGTCTGAGCTACAGGGAGAGGCTGAACAGGCTGGGGCTGTTTTCCCTGGAGTGTCGGAGGCTGAGGGGTGACCTTATAGAGGTTTACAAAATCACGAGGGGCATGGATAGGGTAAATAGACATGGTCTTTTGCCCAGGGTATGGTGTCCAGAAAGGGCATAGGTTTAAGGTGAGAGGAGCAAGATCGAAAAGGAACCGAAGGGGTGAGTTTTTCACACAGAGGGTGGAACGGGTATGGAATGAGCTGCCAGAGGAAGTGGTGGAGGCTGGTACAATTCTGACATTTAAGAGGTATTTGGTTGGGTATATGAATAGGAAGGGTTTGGAGGGATATGGCCCGGGTGCTGGCAGGTGGGACTAGATTGGGTTGGGATATCTGGTCAGCAAGTAGGACTAAAGGGTCTGTGCTGTACACCTCCAGGACTCTATGATTGGTTGAAATGGACATTCTGTGCAATGACAAAGAGAAAACTTGTGAAGGGAAAAATAGTCCTGAAGCTGATTGGCATGAGGACAGAGACCATTCTGTGAGCAGGTCCACCTGAAGCCGCCAGAACTATTGTGGATTAGTTCCTGCCTGGATAAGTGAGCAGCAGTTAAGAGTGATAGAGGCGTGAACAGCGAGCATATGTTAACAGAGATCTGCAGAGAGGTGGACACAGCGTGAAGAGTGATCATGTCTTGCCTTTATAGCACGGAATCGATAAGGAGCAGAGTTGGGAGTTTGTATTTGGAGTGGGCACAGGAGATCACAAAACCAAAGCGAGGAAGAAGCTCTCGGCGGAAATGAGGCAGCTTCCCAAAGCACTTCCTGACCTTGATCACACATCTCTCTCTCCCCCCCCTCAACTCCCTCTCCTTCCCTTGGCTGGCGATGAAGATTGTCACTGAATTCGCCAGGCGTCAAGCGCTTCCACATCGGCTCCGGCCACAAAGTGGAAATCTCCGGTCGGTTCAATTCGCAGTTTGATAGAACAGAGACAGCGGGGCATTTGGAAAGGGGCGCACTTGGGGAGATGCAGCCATCGCTTTCCGGGAATGCTCCAGCTCCCTTCCGAGGTGAAATGGACCTGCGGGCCCGAAAGACAAGAGCAAAGGCTCGTTGAATTGCTCTTCATTCACGGATCGACCCTCCCCCCAACCCCAGGAGAAACCTGACTTGGTTCCCTTTTGCAATTGCTCAGGGAGAGAAGAACATACAACACACACTGATACACGGTGGGCACGGTGACCAGACATGGGCTCCACACCCGCGTCTGATCTGGAGCCGTTTCCAACTGAAACAAGAAGGCAGCTCACACCCTGGGGCGCCTCCTTCAGGCTGGTCTCGGGGTTTCTCTGACAGAGGCTGGGGAGGGGCTCCACCCTTGGGAGGGGCTTCCCTCACAGACAGGAAAACAGAGTTCATATTTTAGATTTCAATTCTGATTGTAAAAGTTATCTGTGTTTCTCTCTCTCTCTCCACTCCTGCTGCCAGGCCGAGAATCATAGAATCCGCCCCCCCCCCAGCGCGGAAACAGGTCATTTCACCCATCACATCCACCCCGACACCCCACCCAGATCCAGCCCCACCGCGCAACCCTGCATTTTCCCCATTGCTAACTCACCCTAACTTGCACATCCCTGGGCACTATGGGACAATTTAGCATGGCCAATCCACCCTAACCTGCACATCCCTGGGCACTATGGGACAATTTAGCATGGCCAATCCACCCTAACCGACACATCCCTGGGCACTATGGGACAATTTAGCATGGCCAATCCACCCTAACCTGCACATCCCTGGGCACGATGGGACAATTTAGCATGGCCAATCCACCCTAACCAGCACATCCCTGGACACTATGGGACAATTTAGCATGGCCAATCCACCCTAACCTGCACATCCCTGGGCACTATGGGACAATTTAGCATGGCCAATCCACCCTAACCTGCACATCCCTAGGCACTATGGGACAATTTAGCACGGTCAATCCACCCTAACCTGCACATCCCTGGGCACTATGGGACAATTTAGCACGGCCAATCCACCCTAACCTGCACATCCCTGGGCACTATGGGACAATTTAGCACGGCCAATCCACCCTAACCTGCACATCCCTGGGCACTATGGGACAATTTAGCACGGCCAATCCACCCTAACCTGCACATCCCTGGGCACTATGGGACAATTTAGCACGGCCAATCCACGCTAACCTGCACATCCCTGGGCACTATGGGACAATTTAGCATGGCCAATCCACCCTAACCTGCATATCCCTGGACACTATGGGACAATTTAGCACGGCCAATCCACCCTAACCTGCACATACCAGGACTCTATGGGACAATTTAGCATGGCCAATCCACCCGAACCTGCACATCCCTGGGCACTATGGGACAATTTAGCACGGCCAATCCACCCTAACCTGCATATCCCTGGACACTATGGGACAATTTAGCACGGCCAATCCACCCTAACCTGCACATCCCTGGGCACTATGGGACAATTTAGCACGGCCAATTCACCCAAACCTGCACATCCCTGGGCACTATGGGACAATTTAGCACGGCCAATCCACCCTAACCTGCACATCCCTGGACACTATGGGACAATTTAGCATGGCCAATCTACGCTAACCTGCACATCCCTGGACACTATGGGACAATTTAGCATGGCCAATCCACCCTAACCTGCACATACCACGACTCTATGGGACAATTTAGCATGGCCAATCCACCCTAACCTGCACATCCCTGGGCACTATGGGACAATTTAGCATGGCCAATCCACCCTAACCTGCACATCCCTGGGTACTATGGGACAATTTAGCATGGCCAATCCACCTTAACCTGCACATCCCTGGCCACTATGGGACAATTTAGCACGGCCAATCCACCCTAACTTGCACATCCCTGGGCACTATGGGACAATTTAGCACAGCCAATCCACCCTAACCTGCACATCCCTGGGCACTATGGGACAATGTAGCATGGCCAATCCACCCTGACCTGCACATCCCTGGGCACTATGGGACAATGTAGCATGGCCAACCCACCCTAACCTACACATCCCTGGGTACTATGGGACAATTTAGCATGGCCAATCCACCCTAACCTACACATCCCTGGGCACTATGGGACAATGTAGCATGGCCAATCCACCCTAACCTACACATCCCTGTGTACTATGGGACAATGTAGCATGGCCAATCCCCCCCTAACCTGCACATCCCTGGGCACTATGGGACAATTTAGCATGGCCAATCCACCCTAACCTGCACACTATGGAACAATTTCCCATGACCAATATACCCTAACCTGTACATCCCTGGGCACTATGGGACAATTTAGCATGGCCAATCCACCCTAACCTACACATCCCTGGGCACTATGGGACAATTTAGCATGGCAAATCCCCCCTAACCTGCATATCCCTGGGCACTATGGGACAATTTAGCATGGCCTATCCCCCCTAACCTGCACATCCCTGGGCACTATGGGACAATTTAGCACGGCCAATCCACCCTAACCTGCACATCCCTGGACACTATGGGACAATTTAGCATGGCCAATCTACGCTAACCTGCACATCTCTGGACACTATGGGACAATTTAGCATGGCCAATCCACCCTAACCTGCACATACCAGGACTCTATGGGACAATTTAGCATGGCCAATCCACCCTAACCTGCACATCCCTGGGCACTATGGGACAATTTAGCATGGCCAATCCACCCTAACCTGCACATCCCTGGGTACTATGGGACAATTTAGCATGGCCAATCCACCCTAACCTGCACATCCCTGGGCACTGTGGGACGATTTAGCATGGCCAATCCACCCTAACCTGCACATCCCTGGGCACTATGGGACAATTTAGCATGGCCAATCCACCCTAACCTGCACATCCCTGGACACTATGGGACAATTTAGCATGGCCAATCCACCCTAACCTGCACATCCCTGTGCACTATGGGACAATTTAGCATGGCCAATCCACCCTAACCTGCACACCCCTGGGCACTATGGGACAAGTTAGCATGGCCAATCCACCCTAACCTGCACATCCCTGGACACTATGGGACAATTTAGCATGGCCAATCCACCCTAACCTGCACACCCCTGGGCACTATGGGACAATTTAGCATGGCCAATCCACCCTACCCTGCACAGCCCTGGGCACTATGGGACAATTTAGCATGGTCAATCCACCCTAACCTGTACATCCCTGGGCACTATGGGACAATTTAGCATGGCCAATCCACCTTAACCTGCACATCCCTGGCCACTATGGGACAATTTAGCACGGCCAATCCACCCTAACCTGCACATCCCTGGGCACTATGGGACAATTTAGCACAGCCAATCCACCCTGACCTGCACATCCCTGGGCACTATGGGACAATGTAGCATGGCCAATCCACCCTGACCTGCACATCCCTGGGCACTATGGGACAATGTAGCATGGCCAACCCACCCTAACCTACACATCCCTGGGTACTATGGGACAATTTAGCATGGCCAATCCACCCTAACCTACACATCCCTGGGCACTATGGGACAATGTAGCATGGCCAATCCACCCTAACCTACACATCCCTGTGTACTATGGGACAATGTAGCATGGCCAATCCCCCCTAACCTGTACATCCCTAGGCACTATGGGACAATTTAGCATGGCCAATCCACCCTAACCTACACATCCCTGGGCACTATGGGACAATTTAGCATAGCAAATCCCCCCTAACCTGCATATCCCTGGGCACTATGGGACAATTTAGCATGGCCTATCCCCCCTAACCTGCACATCCCTCGGCACTATGGGACAATTTAGCATGGCCAATCCACCCTAACCTGCACATCCCTGGGCACTATGGGACAATTTAGCATGGCCAATCCACCCTAACCTGCACATCCCTGGGCACTATGGGACAATTTAGCACGGCCAATCCACCCTAACCTGCACATCCCTGGACACTATGGGACAATTTAGCATGGCCAATCCACCCTAACCAGCACATCCCTGGGCACTATGGGACAATTTAGCATGGCCAATCCACCCTAACCTGCACACTATGGAACAATTTCCCATAACCAATATACGCTAACCTGTACATCCCTGGGCACTATGGGACAATTTAGCATGGCCAATCCACCCTAACCTCCACATCCCTGGGCACTATGGGACAATTTAGCATGGCAAATCCCCTCTAACCTGCACATCCCTGGGCACGATGGGACAATTTAGCATGGCCAATCCACCCTAACCTGCACATCCCTGGGCACTATGGGACAATTTAGCATGGCCAATCCACCCTAACCTGCACATCCCTGGGCACTATGGGACAATTTAGCATGGCCAATCCACCCTAACCTGCACATCCCTGGGCACTATGGGACTATTTAGCACGGCCAATCCACCCTAACCTGCACATCCCTGGGCACTATGGGACAATTTAGCATGGCCAATCCACCCTAACCTGCATATCCCTGGACACTATGGGACAATTTAGCACGGCCAATCCACCCTAACCTGCACATCCCTGGGCACTATGGGACAATTTAGCACGGCCAATTCACCCAAACCTGCACATCCCTGGGCACTATGGGACAATTTAGCACGGCCAATCTACGCTAACCTGCACATCCCTGGACACTATGGGACAATTTAGAATGGCCAATCCACCCTAACCTGCACATACCAGGACTCTATGGGACAATTTAGCATGGCCAATCCACCCTAACCTGCACATCCCTGGGCACTATGGGACAATTTAGCATGGCCAATCCACCCTACCCTGCACACCCCTGGGCACTATGGGACAATTTAGCACGGCCAATCCACCCTAACCTGCACATCCCTGGGCACTATGGGACAATTTAGCACAGCCAATCCACCCTAACCTGCACATCCCTGGGCACTATGGGACAATGTAGCACGGCCAATCCACCCTGACCTGCACATCCCTGGGCACTATGGGACAATGTAGCATGGCCAATCCACCCTAACCTGCACATCCCTGGACACTATAGGACAAATTAGCATGGTCAATCCACCCTAACCTGCACATCCCTGGGCACTATGGGACAATGTAGCATGGCCAATCCACCCTAACCTGCACATCCCTGGACACTATGGGACAATTTAGCATGGCCAATCCACCCTAACCTGCACATCCCTGGGCACTATGGGACAATTTAGCATGGCCAATCCACCCTAACCTGCACATCCCTGGGCACTATGGGACAATGTAGCATGGCCAATCCACCCTAACCTGCACATTCCTGGGCACTATGGGACAATGTAGCATGGCCAACCCACCCTAACCTACACATCCCTGGGTACTATGGGACTATTTAGCATGGCCAATCCACTCTAACCTACACATCCCTGGGCATTATGGGACAATGTAGCATGGCCAATCCACCCTAACCTACACATCCCTGTGTACTATGGGACAATGTAGCATGGCCAATCCACCCTAACCTACACATCCCTGGGCACTATGGGACAATGTAGCATGGCCAATCCACCCTAACCTACACATCCCTGGGTACTATGGGACAATGTAGCATGGCCAATCCACCCTAACCTGCACATCCCTGGGCAGTATGGGACAATGTAGCATGGCCAATCCACCCTAACCTGCCCATCTTTGGTCTGGGTCCCTGGTGCTGGGAGGCTGGTGTTAACCACTGAGCCACTGCGCTGCCCCTAGTTTGTGCAGCCCTTCGAAACACAACCTGCTCATTGACATTTGAAAGTCGTAAAATAATTACCTCAGTTTGCGCTTGGCGGGTGCAGTCAACTCTTTTTCCCCAGGAGCATCTTTATTTGGAGTAGCCATTGGATCTGTTTAAACGTGATATTTGAAATTTTGCTTCGAGCTGAAGCTCAGTCGGAGCAGCATAACGTCTGAACCTGTAAATTCACACCCTATTCCTATCGATGGTGCACATAATCTAGGACAACACTCCCAGTGCAGTACCACAGGGGGTGCGGGGCTGTTAGAGATGCCATCTTTCAGTGAGGTGTTATACTAAGGCCCTGTCTGATGGGTTGGCAGATCCTCTCGCACGCTTGGAAAAGCCAACCAAAACAAACGAACTGCCATCACTGCTGGTGCGAGTTTGCTTTGCGCAAAATGGCTGCCGCTGCCCTTCAAAGGAGCTCATTGCACTTGGTTATTTTTAAGTCATTGCGCGCTTGTTAGAAAGTGATCCACAACTACAAGTCTTTTATCTGTCTTGCCGCAAGCCCGAGTGAGGTAATGTTTATGGTAAAGTATAGCACATAGAGCATCGGCTTCCGTTAGGCTGCCTAACAGTTAGGCCGATTGGCGGTGCTGCTGGGAAAGAGCTTGTCGGATGTTTGGGGAAGACTGAGGCGTGACAGCTTGAACCAGGTTTGTTCCCACAGTTACACCTGTTCTACACATTAGCGGTGTGTTTTTTGTTTTCGTGTTGTCTTGCTTCGAGGTGTAGGCAAGGCCCCAGGCTGCAGCAGTGGGAGCAGGCCAAGCTGCAGCAGCAATGGCGGTGGCAACACATTAGCAGTTAATGTCGTCATGGCAATTTGAAAGGAAAACACTTTGTGCTGTACAGCGAAGTTGAAAAACTAATTCAAGAAGGTATCCACACCGCCTCCTAAATTGTGCTCCCCAGTATTCGTCAACATGTTAGCTCTGTGTGGAGTGAGCCAGTTAGGCATGCTCTATCCATCATGTGTCTATCCAACTTCCTTTTGAAATCGTTCATTGTCTCCCCTCCCCCACTCACATCCAGTTCATGATCACTCTTCCCCGGTAGCTCTGAAAGCTGCCTCCCCCTCACAGCATCAGTTAATGGGAGCAGTTTCCCTTCTGTAAACCTGTTATAGTCTTCTCCACCTCGATCCAATCTCCTCTCAATCTCCAAGGAAACCAATCCCCGCTTCTCCCACTCTAACCTCGTCACTAAAATTCCCCGTTGCTGGAACCGTTCTGTAAATCCCTTCTGCCCTGCCTTGAGTATCCCCCACCTCCTTCTGAAAGGCTGGAGACCAGAACTGGACACAGTGTTCTCACTGGGGCCTAAGCAGGGCTTTGTAAAGTTATAGTCATAGAGTCACAGAGATGAACAGCACGGAAACAGACCCTTCGGTCCAACCCGTCCATGCCGACCAGATATCCCAACCCAATCTAGTCCCACCTGCCAGCACCCGGCCCATATCCCTCCAAATCCTTCCTCTTCATATACCCATCCAGATGCCTGTTGGGCGGCACGGTGGCACTGTGGTTAGCACTGCTGCCTCACAGCAACAGAGACCCGGGTCCAATTCCCGCCTCAGATGACTGACTGTGTGGAGTTTGCACATTCTCCTCGTGTCTGTGTGGGTTTTCTCTGGGTGCTCCAGTTTCCTCCCACAGTCCAAAGATGTGCAGGTTAGGGTGGATTGGCCATGCTAAATTGTCCCATAGTGTCCATGGATGTGCAGGTTAGGGTGGATTGGCCATGCTAAATTGTCCCATAGTGTCCATGGATGTGCAGGTTAGGGTGGATTGGCCATGCTACATTGTCCCATAGTGCCCAGGGATGTGCAGGTTAGGGTGGATTGGCCATGCTAAATTGTCCCATAGTGCCCAGGGATGTGCAGGTTAGGGTGGATTGGCCATGCTAAATTGTCCCATAGTGCCCAGGGATGTGTAGGTTAGGGTGGATTGGCCATGCTAAATTGCCCCATAGTGTCCAGGGATGTGCAGGTTAGGGTGGATTGGCCATGCTAAATTGTCCCATAGTGCCCAGGGATGTGCAGGTTAGGGTGGATTGGCCATGCTAAATTGTCCCATAGTGCCCAGGGATGTACAGGTTAGGGTGGATTGGCCATGCTAAATTGTCCCATAGTGCCCAGGGATGTGCAGGTGAGGGTGGATGAGCCATGCTAAATTGTCTCATAGTGCCCAGGGATGTGCAGGTTAGGGTGGATTGGCCATGCTAAATTGTCCCATAGTGCCCAGGGATGCGCAGGTTAGGGTGGATTGGCCGTGCTAAATTGTCCCATAGTGCCCAGGGATGCGCAGGTTAGGGTGGATTGGCCGTGCTAAATTGTCCCATAGTGCCCAGGGATGCGCAGGTTAGGGTGGATTGGCCGTGCTAAATTGTCCCATAGTGCCCAGGGATGCGCAGGTTAGGGTGGATTGGCCGTGCTAAATTGTCCCATAGTGCCCAGGGATGCGCAGGTTAGGGTGGATTGGCCGTGCTAAATTGTCCCATAGTGCCCAGGGATGCGCAGGTTAGGGTGGATTGGCCGTGCTAAATTGTCCCATAGTGCCCAGGGATGCGCAGGTTAGGGTGGATTGGCCGTGCTAAATTGTCCCATAGTGCCCAGGGATGCGCAGGTTAGGGTGGATTGGCCGTGCTAAATTGTCCCATAGTGCCCAGGGATGCGCAGGTTAGGGTGGATTGGCCGTGCTAAATTGTCCCATAGTGCTCAGGGATGCGCAGGTTAGGGTGGATTGGCCGTGCTAAATTGTCCCATAGTGCTCAGGGATGCGCAGGGTAGGGTGGATTGGCCGTGCTAAATTGTCCCATAGTGCTCAGGGATGTGCAGGTTAGGGTGGATTGGCCGTGCTAAATTGTCCCATAGTGCTCAGGGATGTGCAGGGTAGGGTGGATTGGCCATGCTAAATTGCCTGTAGTGTTAGGTGTTGGGGAATGGGTCTAGGTGGGTTGCGGGTTGGCGTGGACTTGTTGGGCTGAAGGGCCTGTTTCCACACTGTAAGTAAGTAATCTAATCTAAAATGTTGCAATTGTACCAGCCTCCACCACTTCCTCTGGCAGCTCATTCCACACACGCACCACCCTCTGTGTGAAAACATTTCCCCTTAGGTCTCTTTTATATCTTTCTCCTCTCACCCTAAACCTATGTCCTCTAGTTCCGGTCTCCCCCACCCCAGGGAAAAGACTTTGTCTATTTACCCTATCTGTGCCCCTCATGATTTTATAAACCTCTATAAGGTCACCCCTCAGCCTCCGACACTCCAGGGAAAACAGCCCCAGCCTGTTCAGCCTCTCCCTGTAGCTCAAACCCTCCAACCCTGACAACATCCTTGTAAATCTTTTCTGAACCCTTTCAAGTTTCACAACATCTTTCCGATAGGAAGGAGACCAGAATTGCACGCAATATTCCAATAGTGGCCTAACCAATGTCCTGTACAGCTACAACATGACCTCCTAACTCCGGTACTCAATACCCTGGCCAATAAAGGAAAGCATATTAAACACCTTCTTCACTATCCTATCTACCTGCGACTCCACTTTCAAGGAGCTATGAACCTGCACTCCAAGGTCTCTTTGTTCAGCAACACTCCCCAGGACCTTACCATTAAGTGTATAAGTCCTGCTAAGATTTGCTTTCCCAAAATGCAGCACCTCACATTTATCTGAATTAAACTCCATCTGCCCCTTCTCAGCCCATTGGCCCATCTGATCAAGACCCCATTCGGTGTCCGCTACACCTCCAATTTTGGTGTTATCTGCAAACTTACTAACTATACCTCTTATGCTCGCATCCAAATCGTTTATATAAATGATGAAAAGTAGAGGGCCCAGCACCGATCCTTGTGGCACTCCACTGGTCACAGGCCTCCAGTCTGAAAAACAACCCTCCACCACCACCCTCTGTCTTCCATCTTTGAGCCAGTTTTAAGATTTTTTTCCCTACAGTGTGGAAACAGGCCCTTCGGCCCAACCAGTCCACACCGACCCGCCGAAGAGTAACCCACCCAGACCTATTTCCTTCTGACTAATGCACCTCACATTCTGGGCAATTTAGCATGGCCAATCCACCCTGACCTGCACATCTTTGTGACTGTGGGAGGAAACCGGAGCACCCAGAGGAAACCCACGCAGACACGGGGAGAACGTGCAAACTCCACACAGACAGTCGTTTGAGGCTGGAATTGAACCTGGGACTCTGGTGCTGTGAGGCAGCCGTGCTAACCACTGGGCCACCGTGCCGCCCCATCTGTATCCAAATGGCTAGTTCTCCCTGTATTCCATGAGATCTAACCTTGCTAACCAGTCTCCCATGGGGAACCTTGTCGAACGCCTTACTGAAGTCCATACAGATCACATCTACTGCTCTGCCCTCATCAATCCTCTTTGTTACTTCTTCAAAAAACTCAATCAAGTTTGTGAGACATGATTTCCCACACACAAAGCCATGTTGACTATCCCTAATCAGTCCTTGCCTTTCCAAATACATGTACATCCTGTCCCTCAGGATTCCCTCCAACAACTTGCCCACAACCGAGATCAGGCTCACTGGCCTATAGTTCCCTGGCTTGTCCTTACCACCCTTCTTAAACAGTGGCACCACGTTAGCCAACCTCCAGTCTTCCGGCACCTCACCTGTGACTATCGATGATACAAATATCTCAGCAAGACGCCCAGCAATCACTTCTCTAGCTTCCCACAGAGTTCTAGGGTACACCTGATCAGGTCCTGGGGATTTATAAACTTTTAAGTGTTTCAAGACATCCAGCACTTCCTCCTCTGTAATCTGGACATATTGCAAGATGTCGCCATCTATTTCCCTACAGTCTATATCTTCCATGTCCTTTTCCACAGTAAACACTGATGCAAAATACTCGTTTACTATCTCCCCCATCTCCTGTGGCTCCACACAAAGGCTGCCTTGCTGATCTTTGAGGGGCCCTATTCTCTCCCTAGTTACCCTTTTGTCCTTAATGTATTTGTAAAAACCCTTTGGATTCTCCTTAATTCTATTTGCCAAAGCTATCTCATGTCCCCTTTTTGCCCTCCTGATTTCCCTCTTAAGTATACTCCTACTGCCTTTATACTCTTCTAAGGATTCACGCGATCTATCCTGTCTATACCTTAGGTTAGGTGAAGTAGTGTTAGGTAAATGTAGGAGTATGGGTCTGGGTGGGTTGCTCTTCGGCGGGTCGGTGTGGACTTGTTGGGCCGAAGGGTCTGTTTCCACACTGTAAGTAACCTAATCTAATCTAACCTGACATATGCTTCCTTCTTTTTCTTAACCAAACCCTCAATTTCTTTAGTCATCCAGCATTCCCTATACCTACCAGCCTTCCCTTTCACCCTGACAGGAATATACTTTCTCTGGATTCTCGTTATCACATTTCTGAAGGCTTCCCATTTTCCAGCCGTCCCTTTACCTGCAAAAATCTGCCCCCAATCAGCTTTCGAAAGTTCTTGTCAAAAGTGGCCTTTCTCCAATTTAGAACTTCAACTTTTCGATCTGGCCTATCCTTTTCCATCACTATTTTAAAACGAATAGAATTATGTCGCTGGTCCCAAAGTGCTCCCCCACTGACACCTCAGTCACCTGCCCTGCCTTATTTCCCAAGAGTAGGTCAAGTTTTGCACCTTCTCTAGTAGGTACATCCACATACTGAATCAGAAAATTGTCTTGTTCACACTGAACAAATTCCTCTCCATCTAAACCTTTAACACTATGGCAGTCCCAGTCTATGTTTGGAAGGTTAAAATCCCCCTACCATAACCCACCCTGGATGTAGGTGTGCTCGCTGAGCTGGAAGGTTCATTTCCAGATGTTTCGTCTCCCTACTAGGTGACATCTTCAGTGGGCCTCAGGCGAAGCACTGCTGCTGATTCTGCCCTAGGATGGATGTGTTGTCCCAGTCGAAGTGGTCCCTTCCTCAGCTGTATGTGAGGATACTAGTGAGGGAGGGTCATGTGTTTTGTGGTTAGTTGATGTTCATGTATCCGGTGGCTAGGTTTCTGCCTGTTTGTCCAAATTAGTTACAGTCTTTGCATGGTATTTTTAACTCGCTCAGGAGATAAGACCATAAGACCATAAGACATAGGAGTGGAAGTAAGGCCATTCGGCCCATCGAGTCCACTCCGCCATTCAATCATGGCTGATGGGTATTTCAACTCCACTTACCCACATTCTCCCCATAGCCCTTAATTCCTTGTGACATCAAGAATTTACCAATCTCTGCCTTGAAGACATTTAGCGTCCCGGCCTCCACTGCACTCTGTGGCAATGAATTCCACAGGCCCACCACTGTCTGGCTGAAATGTCTCTGCATTTCTGTTCTGAATTGACCCCCTCTAATTTTAAGGCTGTGTCCATGGGTCCTAGTCTCCTCGCCTAACGGAAACAATTTCCTAGCGTCCACCCTTTCCAAGCCATGTATTATCTTGTAAGTTTCTATTAAGTCTCCCTTAATCTTCTAAACTCCAACGAATACAATCCCAGGATCCTCAGCCGTTCCTCATATGTTAGACCAACCATTCCAGGGATCATCCGTGTGAATCTCCGCTGGACACGCTCCAGTGCCAGTATGTCCTTCCTGAGGTGTGGGGACCAAAACTGGACGCAGTACTCCAAATGGGGCCTAACCAGAGCTTTATAAAGTCTCAGTAGCACAACCGTGCTTTTATATTCCAACCCTCTTGAGATAAGTGACAACATTGCATTCGCTTTCTTAATCACGGACTCAACCTGCATGTTTACCTTTAGAGAATCCTCGACTAGCACTCCCAGATCCCTTTGTACTTTGGCTTTATGAATGTTCTCACCGTTTAGAAAGATGTGAGCTATTACTGGCTCAGCCAGCATTTATTGCCCATCCCTAATTGCCCAGAGGGCAGTTGAGTGTCAACCACATTGGCCATGTGGCCTGGAGTTTCATTTAGGCCCAGACCAGGTAAGGATGGCAGTTCCCCTTCCCTAAAGACCTTTGGTGAACCAGATGGGGGTTCCCCCTGCATTGCTAACTGTTCCTTTAATTGAATTTAGGATTCAACCTGCAGCAGGAGTCAAACCCAGGTCCCCAGAACATCACCCGTGTCTCTGGATTTACAGCCCAGCGATTATACCTCTAGGCTGTCACTTCCCCCGAATGCTGAAAGCAGCCCCCAACGTCGGCCAACCCATTCCCCCCTCCCCATTATATCCATCATCAACCTTTCCCCTTTCCTTGGCTCACCATCCCTTTCACTGCCATTCTCCCTCTCTGGGCTCTGTTTCCTCTCATTTCTTTTCACCCCTCTGCCATCACCATAAAGACCACCTTCTCTCAGCTTCTATCAGTTCTGAGGAAGGGACACTGGATTTGACATTTCTCCCTGTGCTGGAAGGGGGCGCGCGCGTTGAAGGTAGGATGTGGGCCCTCAAAATTCCTGACAAGAGATAGCACCCCCACCCCGTCCCAACACACATCACTTACCTTCGGTCCCCCTCGACATCCAGGAAATCCAGGGATGAAACAGCCTCTTTCGTGGCGCTGCTGAGACAGCTGTTCTCATTGGACGAAACACCGGGGTCTTAATTCCAGGACAGTGGCCTTGCCAGTGCCTGATTGGCGTGCGATTGATTGGCATGAGGGCCTTCCCTTGGAACAGCCAGCACCAGTCTCGCATCTCGGTTCTCTCACCAACTGATGAGATCTCTCCCCAGTCCTTTCCCCTCCCCCCCTGACGTCTTCCCCACCCATTCCCCATGCCTCAGTCAGAATCAGCCAATGGGTGAATCGTACCTAGGGATGGGATATATTCTGTTTCAGCTGACTGTCCTCCATTTTGCTGCAGAAATAATCCTTATCAGGAGCCTTACCTATGAGTGCCATCCCATCTGCCAATGGCAACTCTTTATAAAGCCCTCCTGAAGATTGGTCCCAACCTAACTGCCAAGAAACCTATAAGTTAAAGTGAAAAAGTAACAAGATTCATCCTCACCAAGCTCTGTGTTCCGTCTTCCCATCAGGCCAACAAAAAAATCGTTCATATCTCCTGCAGAAAGAGATCATGTCAGCCCGTCAATCATCCACTGCTTTGGCTCTTTGACTATACTTCTCAGCTCCAGCTACATGGTTTGCACATATATGAACGTGTCTGTGCTCGATGCCTTATGCTAGGGGAATGTGGAGGTGGTGATTTCTGTTCTGTTTAGCGCTGTCGTACCTCATTCACTGCTCGTTTCTTGTGGTTTAAAGTTTGGAATGGCTAAATCCAACAGGAATACATTGGGATCTGTCTGAATGACAGAGCACTCCATATTAACAGGAGTGTGGGTCTAATCCTCTATGGTGCTTGCTTTGATGCCATATTAAGGCGGCTATCCAGCTGAAGCTAACATCATTGACACCCCCTTGCCAAGTGTTGCTACCTCCCCCAACCCAACATCCCAGTTATACCTCCCTGGCTCTCCTGAAGGTCACCCATGCTGGGTGGCACTGGTTGACGTGATCTTGCCCATTGTCCGTACCTAAAGCCAGGCAAGGACACCTGCCGCCCTGACCCAGGCCTGGGCCGACACATGACTCCAGACTCCGCAGCCAATGAGGCTGACTCCTCACTGTCCTCGGAAATTGCCAGGCAAACGATGCCAGTTGTGCCAAGACACCAAAGGAGAAGAAAACCAGGCGAGTCACTTGGCACCAACCAAGGCACCTGGCACGCCCAGCCCAACTGACCCTGCCACTGCCCATGGGACCTGTGCCACTGACAAGTTGCGCAGCAGAGGGATATAATCCTACCTTACAGGCAAAATCCCAGACAACCCAGATAACCCAGCAGGCTTATGGCCTAGTGTATATCATCAATATTAACACCCAATCCCATGGTGTCAGGTTAAACATGGGCAAGGAAACCTCCTGCTGATTATTAGATTACTTACTTACAGTGTGGAAACAGGCCCTTCGGCCCAACAAGTCCACACCGACCCGCCGAAGAGCAACCCACCCAGACCCATTCCCCTATATTTACCCCTTCATCTAACACTACGGGTTATTTAGCGTGGCCAATTCACCCTAACCTGCACACCTTTGGACTGTGGGAGGAAACCGGAGCACCCAGAGGAAACCCACGCAGACACGGGGAGAACGTGCAAACTCCACACAGTCAGTCAACGGAGGCTGGAATTGAACCCGGGTCCCTGGCGCTGTGAGGCAGCAGTGTACCATCCTCCCTCGGCTGATGAATCAGTACTCCTCCACATGGAACAACACTTAGAGGAAGCACTGAGGGTGGCAAGGTCACAGAGTGTACCCTGGGTGGGGGATCTCAATGTCCACCACCAAGAGTGGCTAAGCAGCAGCATTACTGACCGAGACGGTGGGGTCCTAGCTGCTGGACAAGAGGGAAACAACATATTGGCCCTGGCTATGGGCCCCGGCAACATTCCAGCAATGGGACTGAAGACTTGTGCTCCAGAACTTACTGCTCCCCCAGCCAAGCTGTTCCAGTACAGTTACAACACTGGCATCTACCCGACAATGTGGAAAGTTACCCAGGTATGTCCTGTACAAAAAAGCAGGACAAATCCAACCCGGCCAATTACCGCCCCCATCGGTCTCCTCTCGATCATCAGGAAAGTGATGGAAGGGGTCACCAACAGGGCTATCAAGCAGCACCTGCTCAGCAATAACCTGCTCAGTGACGCCCAGTTTGGGTTCCCACCTCAGAATTGCAGAACCATTACAGTGGAGAACAAGGCCATTCAGCCCATTGACCTTGCACTGGCTCCGAACATTTTAATTTAGCGCTAAGTTTCTGCCTTTTCCCTCCAACCCGCGCGCAGCTATGGGGATAGGAACAATCCAATTTCCCTCTTGGACCTTTCAATTGAATCTGCCTCCACCACATGTAGGCCCAGACCAGGTAAGGACGGCAGATTCCCTTCCTGAAAGGGCATGAGTGAACCAGATAGGGTTTTCCCAACAATGGGCATCAGGAGATTCCTCATTCCAGATTTTTACTGAATTCAAATTCCACCATTGACCATGGCAGGGTTTGAACCCAGGTCCCCAGAACATTAGCTGAGTTTCTGGATGACTAGTCGTAGTGATAGTACCATCACCTCTCCATTGAACCCTATCTACCACCCATCTGCCCACTCCACCAACTGGACAAGTGGCAATTAACAATTCCAACATGCATATGCCAGGCAATGACCCTCTCCAACAAGAAAGAACTGATCTATATCCCCTTGATGGCAATACCATCACTGAATCCCTTCCATAAACATCCTGGGGGTTACCATTATTCAGATTCAGAACTGGACTCACCATATAAACACTGTGGCTACAAGAGCTGGTCAGAGGCTGGGAATCCTGCAGTGAGTAACTCCCCTCCTGACTCCCCGAAGCCTGTCCCACCATCTCCAAGGCACCAGTCAGGAGGGTGATGGAATACTCCCCACTTGCCCCTGGATGGGGGCAGCTCCAACAACACTCAAGAAGCTCCACACCATCCAGGACAAAGCAGCCGCTTGATTGGCCCCACATCCACAAACACCCCCTCCCTCCCCCCACCGACGCTCAGTAACAGCAGTGTGTACCATCCCCTCCCTCTCCCCCCCACCGACGCTCAGTAACAGCAGTGTGTACCATCCCCTCCCTCCCCCCCACCGACGCTCAGTAACAGCAGTGTGTACCATCCCCTCCCTCCCCCCCACCGACGCTCAGTAACAGCAGTGTGTACCATCCCCTCCCTCCCCCCACCGACGCTCAGTAACAGCAGTGTGTACCATCCCCTCCCTCCCCCCACCGACGCTCAGTAACAGCAGTGTGTACCATCTACAAGATGCACTGCAGGAATTCACCAAAGATCCTCAGGCAGCACCTTCCAAACCCACCACCACTTCCATCGAGAAGGACAAGGGCAGCAGATACATGGGAACACCACCCCCTGCAAGTTCCCCTCCGAGCCCCTCACCATCCTGACTTGGAAATATATCACCGTTCCTTCAGTGTCACTGGGTCAGAATCCTGGAATTCCCTCCCTCAGGGCATTGTGGGTCAACCCACAGCACATGGACTGCAGCGGTTCAAGATGGCAGCTCATCCCCCACCTTCTCAAGGGGGGGCAACTAGGGGTGGGGCAATTAACGCTGGGTCAACTGCCAACTGCCCGTTCCCACAAAGAAATTCAAAATTCACATGCCTTGCAACCCCATGATCTCAACTATGTTCCCCTTCTGTCTGCTGTTGGCCGATGATTGAAAGCTCCTTGCTATAAGCTAAATATATATGGGGTTTAATCAGATCAAGTGACAGAAATGACCCAGCCGTTTGAGTGACGCCAGGGAGTTGTGCAGGAACAGGCAGGTGGTGGAAGGCAGGAGCATGAAAACAACTGGCAGAGGGCTGGAAACCCCGTTCACCAACACTTACGTTTCAGAGCTGGAGGAATTTCCTTTGTACCTGTGCACACACAAAAGAAAAGAGAAGTCTGTGTAAATTTGCCGTGTTTCTGTCAGGATTGAGTCGTCAGTAGAGTACAGTATTGTCATGTTTTTGTTTCATTGGTTTTCCACCTCAGTTTCTCGGAAGTGATTTTTTTTTTGCACAAAGAGATAACTTCCCTCACCTTGAATACCGATGCTTTGTGGATGCAGTGTGCCAGTGAGCTGTGGCACGCGGAACGGAGCCTTGGAGCGGAATGCCAACTTGTCCTCCTCACCAGCTGTTCGCACGCTGCGCCACCAACCAGTCTCACTGCTGTGCCAATCCCAATGGCCATTTATCCTGCTTCTCAGGATACAGGCACAATTAACAGTGCCAATGGCCGAGAGGTACATTGGGCTTATGCCCTTCTCATTGGCAGCTTCCTCTGATGGCCATGCTGCCAAAACTGGGGAAATATTCCGCCAGTTTACAGCGGCCATGTTGTTCATCCGTGCCAACCAAGTAGTCTCACTTCATGTATATCTAGAGGTGTAAAACATCGATAGACAAGGATGCCTGAGTCATATCCTTCAAGGAGGGAAATCTGCTCCCCTTCCCCATTCAGGCCTCCCTCCAGCCCCCTCGCCAGCTTGTCTGGTTCGCCACTCTGAGCGGCTCAGCTGGCGCGGGGCCAGACATGCCAACCGCGCCCACAGCCTGAGGAGGAGCAGAAACCAGGCCACGCTAGACTTGCCCAGTGACGTTGTACTTGCCTGCCATTCTCCTTCCCATCAATCCGACAAATCCGTGATAGGATTGGCCGTCGTAGAAACGCTTCCAGAAGAGGGGCGGCAGGTGTTCTGAATCCGTGTGGTCCTGGAAGAGAAGATTCAGCAGCAGGCGCCCGTTAACAGACAGATTCTGTCGTCGGTCCTCCTCCTTCCCACCTGCCTTTGCTCCTGCTGTACTCCAAACTGACATGCCCTCTGGACTTTCCTGCACACGCTCAGGGCATTGAGCAAACTCAAAGCCAATTTATTCTAACCTTCCGCAACTGGAGCCTTGAGGTTAGGGCCAGAATATCAGATTCCAAGGCGTACCCATATTTTTAATACATTCACTAAAGAAACACAGATTTGGATAATGCTTTTGACCAACACCGGCTGTGGAAAAGCACATAGCAACCGTAGAAAGAGTTTTCAAAGCACGAGTGTTTGGAATGGAGGACCAGGGGCAGCAGATTCTCACAAACAGCAAGGTGCTCACAGCCAACCCTTCGGGGTTTACACCAGTGTAGGTTCAGGCATTCAATATAGGCTGCAAGAGATAGCTCCCCCACGCGACTTTAAATCGAACAGCTAGACAGCACCTCCGTCTCATCTGAAAGATGGCACCTCCGACAGTGCGGCACTCCCTCAGCACTGACCCTCCGACAGTGCGGCACTCCCTCAGTACTGACCCTCCGACAGTGCGGCACTCCCTCAGCACTGACCTCCCACAGTGCGGCACTCCCTCAGCACTGACCCTCCGACAGTGCGGCACCCCCTCAGCACTGACCCTCCGACAGTGCGGCACTCTCTCAGCACTGACCCTGTACTCCCTGACTGTATCATTCTCCCCTTTTGATGCCTGCTTAGAGTGGCCAGGATGGTTTGCATTCCAGTTTTCCGAAGGACGTAATCTTCTCATCTTCCCAGGAATGGGGCGAGCGGTGTCTTGAGGGTTAGAGATATCGATAAAAAAGTATGCACCAAATGCCCACCTGCAACTGACAGACTGCCGTGGCTGTTCGACCAACTAAGTCTTTCGAAAGAATGACTTAGGGTAGGGGTTTGTGATTATTAAGGAGGGCCGCTCTGCATCTGTCAACAGCAGAGCATGCTTGATGAATGCGGTTGACCAAGGAACACAGACTGATGGAGCGAATGCTGTCTCTTTGGGCTCCATTTGATCATGGAGCATATAAAAGGATTCGCCAAACTGAGCCTACTAGAACACTGGGATTAGTATCCAAATGACCCCAGGACGGAGAACAGTGGGGAGTGGTCGAAGGTTCTTTCTGTTTGCCCTTCCACACACATGGAGTTGGATTTGACCACCTCTAGGACTTGTTTGAAAGGGAAACTAGTTCGCTGTTTGAGTGGAAGCAAACTTGGAGGGCGACGTGGGATAGACCAAGGAACGTGTGACTGACAAGAGCTGGAATGGACTCTGTGTGCTGAATGGCCACCTCTGACCTCTGACCTCCAATGAGCTTACATCCCTTTCAGTATGTAAGTACTTTTCCCATTTTGAAAGTGCCTGTTTAACCTCTTCCTCCTTCCCTTGGCGTCGTACGGAACGTTTTTCTCAGTGCTCTAGGGGTCTTGGTGCATGGCTGAGAGAAAACGGGTCTGCACTAAGGCAAATGGGATCCTGGCATTGAGTGAAAAAGCTGGAAAATGTGTTGCTGGAAAAGCGCAGCAGGTCAGGCAGCATCCAAGGAGCAGGAGAATCGACGTTTCGGGCATAAGCCCTTCTTCAGGAATCCTGGAGTCAAGACCAGGATAAGCTTCAAACATGATCATGTTAAAGGCCAAAGTGGATCTTAAGGGTTGAATTACCTACTCCCACTCCCAATTCCCATGTTCCTTCATTTCTTCCTGATCCAGACCTCCCGAATTTGTCACTCCTGACACCAATCGACCATGTTCTCGTCATGGATCCATTAAAGCCTGAAAATTACATATTCAGGGCCTCCCCACTTTGAGCATTGGCTAGCTCCCTCCCTGGCCTCAGCGGCAAATCTCACAACGGTTTCGTTCTGGTGAGTGTTTTTGTCAGCCTGCGTTCACAGCTGACAGCGTGTTGCAGTCAGGGGGTGGCCAGTGTGGGGGTCAGTCCGGCTCGACTGAGGGAGGGTGGTGATTGCAATGCAGGAGGTGTGTAGGAGATTCCCCAGGATGTTGCCTGGGATGGAGCAGGTAGTGAGGAAGAGAGAGAGAGAGAGAGAGAGAGAGAGAGACAAGATAAAGCTGGGGTTATTTTCCACAGAGCAGAAAAAGCTGAGGGGGTGGGGGGAACCTGATAGAGGTGGACACGGATTATGGGGGACATAGACAGAGGGGATAGGAAGCGGCTGTTCCCCATTGTTGAAGGGGGCAATAACAAGGGGTCATCCATTTTAAGACAAGGGCTGGAGCGATCGAGCGGATTTAAGGAATTTTTTTTTTACCCAGAGGGTGGTGGGGGTCTACAAAGCACTACTTGGGAGGGTAGTTAGGCAGGGGGACCTGACAACATTTAAAAATTCCTTGGATGAGCCCCTGAAATATCATAAGGATCATGGCTACGGGCCTATTGCTGGAAGGAGGGACCAGTGTAGATTGAGTGTAGCAGTACAGATTCGATGGGCCGAAGAGCCTCTTCTGCACTGTATGATTCTACGATCAGACCATTCCATGTCTAGTAATCCAGGCAAATCTGTGGGCTTCAAATCCCACCATGCCAATAAACAAATCAGGAATTGAAAGGGGACCTTAGTAACAGTGACCATGACAACCATCATGGATTGTGACAAAACCCCACTGAGTTCAGTATAGGGAGGGGAATCTGCCATCCTGACCTGGCCTGGCCAACACGTGACCAAGGTGGTTGGTCAGCACCCACTCATTTCAAAGGGCATTTCGGGACAGGCACCCCCTCATACTGCCCTTGCAGGTGATGCCCACAACCCGCCCTGAACCATTTCCATGTCGTTGCAGGAAGACAGCGCAAGGGGAATGGTCAGACCAGGATTGATGCCCACGTCACGGAGAGGAACAGTCAGCCGACAGACCAACTCAAGGGGGCGCTTTCTGGCTCACTTTCAAATGATTAGTTTCAGTGCTCAGAGCGGTGTGGGATCTCCAACATGGCGCTATGCACACACTCACACTCTCTTTCTCTCACACACTCACACTCTCTTTCTCTCACACACTCACACTCTCTTTCTCTCACACATTCACACTCTCTTTCTCTCACACACTCACACTCTCTTTCTCTCACACATTCACACTCTCTTTCTCTCTCTCATACATACACACTCTCCCTCTCTCTCACACACACACTCTCTCTCTTATACACACACACTCTCCCTCTTACACACACACACACACACACACACACTCTCCCTCTCTCTCTCTCTCACACACACACAGTCTCAGTCTCTCTCACACACTCACACTCTCTTTCTCTCTTTCTCACACACTCTCCCTCTCTCTCTCTCATACACACACACACTCCCTCTCGCTCACACAAACACACATACACACACTCTCCCTCTTTCTCACAGACACACACTCCCCCTCTCTCTCTCACACACACACACTCTCTCTCACACACGCACACTCTCTCTCTCACACACACACTCTCTCACACACATACACACACTCTCCCTCTCTCTCTCTCTCACACACACACATACACACTCTCTCTCTCACACACACTGTCACAATCACACGCACACACACACACACACTCACACTCTCTCTCTCACACACACACACTCTCCTACTCTCTCTCTCTCACACACACTCTCACGCTCTCTCTCCCTCTCTCTCTCTCACACACACATATACACACACACTCTCTCTCATACACACACTCTCTCTCTCACACACACTCTCTCTCTCGCTCTCACACACACACACACATATTCTCCCTCTCTCTTTTTCAAACACTCACACTCTCACTCTCTCACACACACTCTCTCTCTCTCACACACTCTGTCTCTCACACACACACTCTCTCTCTCACACATTCTCTCTCTCACACACCCACTCACACTCTCTCTCTCAAACACACACACTCCCTCTCTCTCACACACACACACACACCCACCCTCCCTCCCTCTCTCTCACACACACTCACACTCTCTCACACTCACACTCCCTCTCTCTCACACATTCTCTCTCTCACACACACACACACACTCTCTCTCTCAAACACACACACTCTCCCTCTCTCATACACACACTCCCCCTCTCACACATTCTCACACACACTCACACACACACACACACACTCTCCCTCTCTCTTTCTCACACACACACTCTCTCCCTCTCTCACACACACACACACTCACATACTATCTCTCTCTCACACACACTCTCTCATACACACAAACACTCACACACTCTCACACACACACTCTCTCTCATACACATGCACACTCACGCTCACACTCACACGCACACATACTCTTACACTCACAGACACACACTCACAGACACACACACTCTCTCTCACTCTCACACACTCTCTCTCTTACTCATTCACAAACACAGTCACTCACAAACACACACACTCTCACACACACACACACACACACACACTCACACACATACACTCCCACACTCTCCTTCTCTCTCTCTCAGACACACACACACACTCTCTCTCTCTCTCTCTCACACTCACACTCACTCTCTCAAACACACACACTCTCCCTCTCTCACACACACAAACATACTATCTCTCTCT